>NW_027490296.1:328803-631058 GCF_050948175.1 Xylocopa sonorina
CTATTGCTACGATAGGTAGACATTTGCAAACGCTATTTCCTTGCAAGGAAGTGTCGCATTTACATTCATTTGAAGTGTAGACTAGGAATACATAACACTTCGCAAATCATATTATATCTTACCATGAAACATAGAAATGAGATGCGATATCGCGTTTTAAGAAGCAGCAGAAATCCATTGCTACGATACGTAGACATCTGCAAATGCTATTTCCTTGCAAGAAAGTGTCGCATTTACATTCATTTGATGTGTAGACGAGGAATACATAACACTTCGCAAATCATATTATATCTTACCATGAACCACAGGAATGTGATGCGATATCGCGTTTTAAGAATCATAAGAACTCTATTGCTACGATACGTAGAAATCTGCAAACGCTATTTCCTTGCAAAGAAGTGTCGCATTTACATTCATTTGAAGTGTAGACGAGGAATACACAACACTTCGCAAATCATATTATATCTTACCATGAAACATAGAAACGAGATGCGACATCGCGTTCTAAGAAGCATTAGAACACTACTGCTACGATACCTAGACATCTGCAGACGCTATTTCCTAGCAAGGAAGTGTCGCATTTACATTCATTTGAAGTGTACACGAGGAATACGTGACACTTCGCAAATCATATAATATCCTACCATGAAACGTAGAATGTTCTTATGATTCTTAAAACGATATCGCGTTTTAAGAATCATAAGAAATCTATTGCTACGATACGTAGACATCTGCAAACGCTATTTCCTTGCAAGGAAGTGTCGCATTTACATTCAGTTGATGTGTTGATGAGGAATACATAACACTTCGCAAATCATATTATATCTTACCATGAGACATAGAAATGAGATGCGATATCGCGTTTTAAGAAGCATTAGAACTCTATTGCTACGATACGTAGACATCTGCAAACGCTATTTCCTTGCAAGGAAGTGTCGCATTTACATTCATTTGAAGTGTAAACGAGGAATACATGACACTTCGCAAATCATATTATATCTTACCATGAAACATAGAAATGTGATGCGATATCACGTTTTAGGAAGCATTAGAACTCTATTGCTACGATACGTAGACATCTGCAAACGCTATTGCCTTGCAAGAAAGTGTCGCATTTACATTCATTTGAAGTGTAGACGAGGAATACAAAACACTTCGCAAATCATATTATATCTTACCATGAAACATAGAAATGTGATGCGATATCGCGTTTTAAGAAGCATAAGAACTCTATTGCTACAATACGTAGACATCTGCAATCGCTATTTCCTTGCAAGGAAGTGTCGCATTTACTTTCATTTGAATCGTAGACGAGGAATGCATAACACTTCGCAATGAATATTATATCTTACCATGAAACATAGAAATGAGATGCGATATCGCGTTTTAAGAATCATAAGAACTCTATTGCTACGATACGTAGACATCTGCAAACGCCATTTCCTAGCAAGGAAGTGTCGCACTTACATCCATTTGAAGCGTGGACGAGGAATACATGACACTTCGCAAATCAAATTATATCTTACCATGAAACATAGAAATGAGAAGCGATATCGCGTTTTAAGAAGCATCAGAAATCCATTGCCACGATACGTAGACATCTGCAAACGCTATTTCCTTGCAAGAAGGTGTCGCATTTACTTTCATTTGAATCGTAGACGAGGAATGCATAACACTTCGCAATGAATATTATATCTTACCATGAAACATAGAAATGAGATGCGATATCGCGTTTTAAGAAGCATTAGAACTCTATTGCTACGATACCTAGGCATCTGCAGACGCTATTTCCTAGCAAGGAAGTGTCGCATTTACATCCATTTGAAGTGTGGACGAGGAATACATGACACTTCGCAAATCATATTATATCTTACCATGAAACATAGAAATGAGATGCGATATCGCGTTTTAAGAAGCATTAGAAAACTATTGCTACGATAGGTAGACAATTGCAAACGCTATTTCCTTGCAAGGAAGTGTCGCATTTACATTCATTTGAAGTGTAGACGAGGAATACATAACACTTCGCAAATCATATTATATCTTACCATGAAACATAGAAATGAGATGCGATATCGCGTTTTAAGAAGCATTAGAACTCTACTGCTACGATACGTAGACATCTGCCAACGCTATTTCCTTGCAAGGAAGTGTCGCATTTACATTCATTTGAAGTGTAGAAGAGGAATATATGACACTTCGCAAATCATATTATATCTTACCATGAAACATAGAAATGAGATGCGATATCGCGTTTTAAGAAGCATTAGAACACTATTGCTACGATAGGTAGATATTTGCAAACGCTATTTCCTTGCAATGAAGTGTCGCATTTACAATCAGTTGATGTGTTGATGAGGAATACAAGACGCTTCGCAAATCATATTATATCTTACCATGAAACATAGAAATGAGATGCGATATCGCGTTTTAAGAAGCATTAGAACTCTATTGCTGCGATACGTAGACTTCTGCAAACGCTATTTCCTTGCAAGGAAGTGTCGCATTTACATTCATTTGAAGTGTAAACGAGGAATACATGACACTTCGCAAATCATATTATATCTTACCATGAAACATAGAAATGAGATGCGATATCGCGTTTTAAGAAGCATTAGAACTCTATTGCTACGATAGGTAGACATTTGCAAACGCTATTTCCTTGCAAGGAAGTGTCGCATTTACATTCATTTGAAGTGTAGACTAGGAATACATAACACTTCGCAAATCATATTATATCTTACCATGAAACATAGAAATGAGATGCGATATCGCGTTTTAAGAAGCAGCAGAAATCCATTGCTACGATACGTAGACATCTGCAAATGCTATTTCCTTGCAAGAAAGTGTCGCATTTACATTCATTTGATGTGTAGACGAGGAACACATAACACTTCGCAAATCACATTATATCTTACCATGAAACATAGAAATGTGATGCGATATCGCGTTTTAAGAATCATAAGAACTCTATTGCTACGATACGTAGACATCTGCAAACGCTATTTCCTTGCAAAGAAGTGTCGCATTTACATTCATTTGAAGTGTAGACGAGGAATACACAACACTTCGCAAGTCATATTATATCTTACCATGAAACATAGAAACGAGATGCGATATCGCGTTTTAAGAAGCATTAGAACTCTATTGCTACGATACGTAGACATCTGCAAACGCTATTTCCTTGCAAGGAAGTGTTGCATTTACATTCATTTGAATCGTAGACGAGGAATGCACAACACTTCGCAATGAATATTATATCTTATCATGAAACATAGATATGAGATGCAATATCTCGTTTTAAGAAGCATTTGAACTCTATTGCTTCGATACGTAGACATCTGCAAACGCTATTTCCCTGCAAGGAAGTGTCGCATTTACATTCATTTAAAGTGTAGACGAGGAATACATAACACTTCGCAAATCATATTATATCTTACCATGAAACATAAAAATGAGATGCGACATCGCGTTCTAAGAAGCATTAGAACACTATTGCTACGTTACCTAGACATCTGCAGACGCTATTTCCTAGCAAGGAAGTGTC
This sequence comes from Xylocopa sonorina, assembly GCF_050948175.1. Classification (NCBI taxonomy): domain Eukaryota; kingdom Metazoa; phylum Arthropoda; class Insecta; order Hymenoptera; family Apidae; genus Xylocopa; species Xylocopa sonorina. Next base: position 332,351 of record NW_027490296.1, read on the forward strand.
GCATTTACATTCATTTGAAGTGTACACGAGGAATACATGACACTTCGCAAATCATATAATATCCTACCATGAAACGTAGAAGTGAGATGCGATATCGCGTTTTAAGAATCATAAGAACTCTATTGCTACGATACGTAGACATCTGCAAACGCTATTTCCTTGCAAGGAAGTGTCGCATTTACATTCAGTTGATGTGTTAATGAGGAATACATAACACTTCGCAAATCATATTATATCTTACCATGAGACATAGAAATGAGATGCGATATCGCGTTTTAAGAAGCATTAGAACTCTATTGCTACGATACGTAAACATCTGCAATCGCTATTTCCTTGCAAAGAAGTGTCGCATTTACATTCATTTGAACTGTAAACGAGGAATACATGACACTTCGCAAATCATATTATATCTTACCTTGAAACATAGAAATGTGATGCGATATCGCGTTTTAAGAAGCATTAGAACTCTATTGCTACGATACGTAGACATCTGCAAACGCTATTGCCTTGCAAGAAAGTGTCGCATTTACATTCATTTGAAGTGTAGACGAGGAATACATAACACTTCGCAAATCATATTATATCTTTCCATGAAACATAGAAATGTGATGCGATATCGCGTTTTAAGAAGCATTAGAACTCTATTTCTACGATACCTAGACATCAGCAGACGCTATTTCCTAGCAAGGAAGTGTCGCATTTACATTCATTTGAAGTGTGGACGAGGTATACATGACACTTCGCAAATCATATTATATCTTACCATGAAACATAGAAATGAGATGCGATATCGCGTTTTAAGAAGCATCAGAAATCCATTGCTACGATACGTAGACATCTGCAAACGCTATTTCCTTGCAAGAAAGTGTCGCATTTACTTTCATTTGAATCGTAGACGAGGAATGCATAACACTTCGCAATGAATATTATATCTTATCTTGAAACATAGATATGAGATGCGATATCGCGTTTTAAGAATCATAACAACTCTATTGCTACGATACGTAGATATCTGCAATCGCTATTTCCTTGCAAGGAAGTGTCGCATTTACATTCATTTGAAGTGTAAACGAGGAATACATGACACTTCGCAAATCATATTATATCTTACCATGAAACATAGAAATGTGATGCGATATCGCGTTTTAAGAAGCATTAGAACTCTATTGCTACGATACGTAGACATCTGCAAACGCAATTTCCTTGCAAGGAAGTGTCGCATTTACATTCAGTTGATGTGTTGATGAGGAATACATAACAGTTCGCAAATCATATTATATCTTACCATGAAACATAGAAATGAGATGCGATACCGCGTTTTGAGAAGCATTAGAACTCTATTGCTACGATACGTAGACATCTGCAAGCGCTATTTCCTTGCAAGGAAGTGTCGCATTTACATTCATTTGAAGTGTAAACGAGGAATACATGACACTTCGCAAATCATATTATATCTTACCATGAAACATAGAAATGAGATGCGATACCGCGTTTTGAGAAGCATTAGAACTCTATTGCTACGATACGTAGACATCTGCAAGCGCTATTTCCTTGCAAGGAAGTGTCGCATTTACATTCATTTGAAGTGTAACCGAGGAATACATGACACTTCGAAAATCATATTATATCTTACCATGAAACATAGAAATGTGATGCGATATCGCGTTTTAAGAAGCATTAGAACTCTATTGCTACGATACGTAGACATCTGCAAACGCTATTTCCTTGCAAGGAAGTGTCGCATTTACATTCATTTGAAGTGTAGACGAGGAATACATAACACTTCGCAAATCATATTATATCTTACCATGAAACATAGAAATGAGATGCGATATCGCGTTTTAAGAAGCATTAGAAGACTATTGCTACGATAGGTAGACATTTGCATACGCTATTTCCTTGCAAGGAAGTGTCGCATTTACATTCATTTGAATCGTAGTGGAGGAATGCATAGCACTTCGCAAAGAATATTATATCTTATCATGAAACATAGATATGAGATGCAATATCTCGTTTTAAGAAGCATTTGAACTCTATTGCTTCGATACGTAGACATCTGCAAACGCTATTTCCTTGCAAGGAAGGGTTGCATTTACATTCATTTGAAGTATAGACGAGGAATACATAACACTTCGCAAATCATATTATATCTTACCATGAAACACAGAAATGAGATGCGATATCGCGTTTTAAGAAGCATTAGAACTCTATTGCTACGATACGTAGACATCTGCAATCGCTATTTCCTTGCAACGAAGTGTCACATTTACTTTCATTTGAATCGTAGACGAGGAATGCATAACACTTCGCAATGAATATTATATCTTATCTTGAAACATAGATATGAGATGCGATATCGCGTTTTAAGGATCATATGAACTCTATTGCTACGATACGTAGACATCTGCAATCGCTATTTCCTTGCAACGAAGTGTCGCATTTACTTTCATTTGAATCGTAGACGAGGAATGCATAACACTTCGCAATGAATATTATATCTTATCATGAAACGTAGATATGAGATGCAATATCTCGTTTTAAGAAGCATTTGAAATCTATTGCTTCGATACGTAGACATCTGCAAACGCTATTTCCTTGCAAGGAAGTGTCGCATTTACATTCATTTGAAGTGTAGACGAGGAATACATAACACTTCGCAAATCATATTATATCATACCATGAAACATAGAAATGAGATGCGATATCGCGTTTTAAGAATCATAAGAACTCTATTGCTACGATACGTAGACATCGGCAAACGCTATTTCCTAGCAAGGAAGTGTCGCATTTACATTCAGTTGATGTGTAGACGAGGAATACATAACACTTCGCAATGAATATTATATCTTACCATGAAACATAGAAATGTGATGCGATATCGCGTTTTAAGAAGCATTAGAACACTACTGCTACGATAGGTAGACATTTGCAAACGCTATTTCCTTGCAAGGAAGTGTCGCATTTACATTCATTTGAATCGTAGACGAGGAATGCATAACACTTCGCAAAGAATATTATATCTTATCATGAAACATAGACATGAGATGCAATATCTCGTTTTAAGGAGCATTTGAAATCTATTGCTTCGATACGTAGACATCTGCAAACGCTATTTTCTTGCAAGGAAGTGCCGCATTTACATTCACTTGAAGTGTAGACAAGGAATACATAACACTTCGCAAATCATATTATATCTTACCATGAAACATAGAAATGAGATGCGATATCGCGTTTTAAGAATCATATGAACTCTATTGCTACGATACGTAGACATCTGCAAACGCTATTTCCTTGCAAGGAAGTGTCGCATTTACATTCATTTGAAGTGTAGACGACGGATATATAACACTTCGCAAATCATATTATACCTTACCATGAAACATAGAAATGAGATGCGATATCGCGTTTTAAGGATCATAAGAACTCTATTGCTACGATACGTAGACATTTGCAAACGCTATTTCCTTGCAAGGAAGTGTCGCATTTACATTTATTTGAAGTGTAGACGAGGAATACATAACACTTCGCAAATCATATTATATCTTACCATGAAACATAGAAATGAGATGCGATATCGCGTTTTAAGGAGCATTAGAACTCTACTGCTACGATACGTAGACATCTGCAAACGCTATTTCCTAGCGAGGAAGTGCCGCATTTACATTCACTTGAAGTGTAGTCAAGGAATACATAACACTTCGCAAATCATATTATATCTTACCATGAAACATAGAAATGAGATGCGATATCGCGTTTTAAGGATCATAAGAACTCTATTGCTACGATACGTAGACATTTGCAAACGCTATTTCCTTGCAAGGAAGTGTCGCATTTACATTTATTTGAAGTGTAGACGAGGAATACATAACACTTCGCAAATCATATTATATCTTACCATGAAACATAGAAATGAGATGCGATATCGCGTTTTAAGGAGCATTAGAACTCTACTTCTACGATACGTAGACATCTGCAAACGCTATTTCCTAGCGAGGAAGTGCCGCATTTACATTCACTTGAAGTGTAGACAAGGAATACATAACACTTCGCAAATCATATTATATCTTACCATGAAACATAGAAATGAGATGCGATATCGCGTTTTAAGAATCATATGAACTCTATTGCTACGATACGTAGACATCTGCAAACGCTATTTCCTTGCAAGGAAGTGTCGCATTTACATTCAGTTGATGTGTTGATGAGAAATACATAACACTTCGCAAATCATATAATATCCTACCATGAAACGTAGAAGTGAGATGCGATATCGCGTTTTAAGAATCATAAGAACTCTATTGCTACGATACGTAGACATCTGCAAACGCTATTTCCTTGCAAGGAAGTGTCGCATTTACATTCAGTTGATGTGTTGATGAGGAATACATAACACTTCGCAAATCATATTATATCTTACCATGAGACATAGAAATGAGATGCGATATCGCGTTTTAAGAAGCATTAGAACTCTATTGCTACGATACGTAAACATCTGCAAACGCTATTTCCTTGCAAGGAAGTGTCGCATTTACATTCATTTGAACTGTAAACGAGGAATACATGACACTTCGCAAATCATATTATATCTTACCATGAAACATAGAAATGTGATGCGATATCGCGTTTTAAGAAGCATTAGAACTCTATTGCTACGATACGTAGACATCTGCAAACGCTATTGCCTTGCAAGAAAGTGTCGCATTTACATTCATTTGAAGTGTAGACGAGGAATACATAACACTTCGCAAATCATATTATATCTTTCCATGAAACATAGAAATGTGATGCGATATCGCGTTTTAAGAAGCATTAGAACTCTATTTCTACGATACCTAGACATCAGCAGACGCTATTTCCTAGCAAGGAAGTGTCGCATTTACATTCATTTGAAGTGTGGACGAGGTATACATGACACTTCGCAAATCATATTATATCTTACCATGAAACATAGAAATGAGATGCGATATCGCGTTTTAAGAAGCATCAGAAATCCATTGCTACGATACGTAGACATCTGCAAACGCTATTTCCTTGCAAGAAAGTGTCGCATTTACTTTCATTTGAATCGTAGACGAGGAATGCATAACACTTCGCAATGAATATTATATCTTATCTTGAAACATAGATATGAGATGCGATATCGCGTTTTAAGAATCATAACAACTCTATTGCTACGATACGTAGATATCTGCAATCGCTATTTCCTTGCAAGGAAGTGTCGCATTTACATTCATTTGAAGTGTAAACGAGGAATACATGACACTTCGCAAATCATATTATATCTTACCATGAAACATAGAAATGTGATGCGATATCGCGTTTTAAGAAGCATTAGAACTCTATTGCTACGATACGTAGACATCTGCAAACGCAATTTCCTTGCAAGGAAGTGTCGCATTTACATTCAGTTGATGTGTTGATGAGGAATACATAACAGTTCGCAAATCATATTATATCTTACCATGAAACATAGAAATGAGATGCGATACCGCGTTTTGAGAAGCATTAGAACTCTATTGCTACGATACGTAGACATCTGCAAACGCTATTTCCTTGCAAGGAAGTGTCGCATTTACATTCATTTGAAGTGTAAACGAGGAATACATGACACTTCGCAAATCATATTATATCTTACCATGAAACATAGAAATGTGATGCGATATCGCGTTTTAAGAAGCATTAGAACTCTATTGCTACGATACGTAGACATCTGCAAACGCTATTTCCTTGCAAGAAAGTGTCGCATTTACATTCATTTGAAGTGTAGACGAGGAATACATAACACTTCGCAAATCATATTATATCTTACCATGAAACATAGAAATGTGATGCGATATCGCGCTTTAAGAAGCATTAGAACTCTATTTCTACGGTACCTAGACATCAGCAGACGCTATTTCCTAGCAAGGAAGTGTCGCATTTACATTCATTTGAAGTGTGGACGAGGAATACATGACACTTCGCAAATCATATTATATCTTACCATAAACACAGAAATGAGATGCGATATCGCGTTTTAAGAAGCATCAGAAATCCATTGCTACGATACGTAGACATCTGCAAACGCTATTTCCTTGCAAGAAAGTGTCGCATTTACTTTCATTTGAATCGTAGACGAGGAATGCATAACACTTCGCAATGAATATTATATCTTATCTTGAAACATAGATATGAGATGCGATATCGCGTTTTAAGAATCATATGAACTCTATTGCTACGATACGTAGACATCTGCAATCGCTATTTCCTTGCAAGGAAGTGGCGCATTTACATTCATTTGAAGTGTAACCGAGGAATACATGACACTTCGAAAATCATATTATATCTTACCATGAAACATAGAAATGTGATGCGATATCGCGTTTTAAGAAGCATTAGAACTCTATTTCTACGATACGTAGACATCTGCAAACGCTATTTCCTTGCAAGGAAGTGTCGCATTTACATTCATTTGAAGTGTAGACGAGGAATACATAACACTTCGCAAATCATATTATATCTTACCATGAAACATAGAAATGAGATGCGATATCGCGTTTTAAGAAGCATTAGAAGACTATTGCTACGATAGGTAGACATTTGCATACGCTATTTCCTTGCAAGGAAGTGTCGCATTTACATTCATTTGAATCGTAGAGGAGGAATGCATAGCACTTCGCAAAGAATATTATATCTTATCATGAAACATAGATATGAGATGCAATATCTCGTTTTAAGAAGCATTTGAACTCTATTGCTTCGATACGTAGACATCTGCAAACGCTATTTCCTTGCAAGGAAGGGTTGCATTTACATTCATTTGAAGTATAGACGAGGAATACATAACACTTCGCAAATCATATTATATCTTACCATGAAACACAGAAATGAGATGCGATATCGCGTTTTAAGAAGCATTAGAACTCTATTGCTACGATACGTAGACATCTGCAATCGCTATTTCCTTGCAACGAAGTGTCACATTTACTTTCATTTGAATCGTAGACGAGGAATGCATAACACTTCGCAATGAATATTGTATCTTATCTTGAAATATAGATATGAGATGCGATATCGCGTTTTAAGGATCATATGAACTCTATTGCTACGATACGTAGACATCTGCAATCGCTATTTCCTTGCAACGAAGTGTCGCATTTACTTTCATTTGAATCGTAGACGAGGAATGCATAACACTTCGCAATGAATATTATATCTTATCATGAAACGTAGATATGAGATGCAATATCTCGTTTTAAGAAGCATTTGAAATCTATTGCTTCGATACGTAGACATCTGCAAACGCTATTTCCTTGCAAGGAAGTGTCGCATTTACATTCATTTGAAGTGTAGACGAGGAATACATAACACTTCGCAAATCATATTATATCATACCATGAAACATAGAAATGAGATGCGATATCGCGTTTTAAGAATCATAAGAACTCTATTGCTACGATACGTAGACATCGGCAAACGCTATTTCCTAGCAAGGAAGTGTCGCATTTACATTCAGTTGATGTGTAGACGAGGAATACATAACACTTCGCAATGAATATTATATCTTACCATGAAACATAGAAATGTGATGCGATATCGCGTTTTAAGAAGCATTAGAACACTACTGCTACGATAGGTAGACATTTGCAAACGCTATTTCCTTGCAAGGAAGTGTCGCATTTACATTCATTTGAATCGTAGACGAGGAATGCATAACACTTCGCAAAGAATATTATATCTTATCATGAAACATAGACATGAGATGCAATATCTCGTTTTAAGGAGCATTTGAAATCTATTGCTTCGATACGTAGACATCTACAAACGCTATTTTCTTGCAAGGAAGTGCCGCATATACATTCACTTGAAGTGTAGACAAGGAATACATAACACTTCGCAAATCATATTATATCTTACCATGAAACATAGAAATGAGATGCGATATCGCGTTTTAAGAATCATATGAACTCTATTGCTACGATACGTAGACATCTGCAAACGCTATTTCCTTGCAAGGAAGTGTCGCATTTACATTCATTTGAAGTGTAGACGACGGATATATAACACTTCGCAAATCATATTATACCTTACCATGAAACATAGAAATGAGATGCGATATCGCGTTTTAAGGATCATAAGAACTCTATTGCTACGATACGTAGACATTTGCAAACGCTATTTCCTTGCAAGGAAGTGTCGCATTTACATTTATTTGAAGTGTAGACGAGGAATACATAACACTTCGCAAATCATATTATATCTTACCATGAAACATAGAAATGAGATGCGATATCGCGTTTTAAGGAGCATTAGAACTCTACTGCTACGATACGTAGACATCTGCAAACGCTATTTCCTAGCGAGGAAGTGCCGCATTTACATTCACTTGAAGTGTAGTCAAGGAATACATAACACTTCGCAAATCATATTATATCTTACCATGAAACATAGAAATGAGATGCGATATCGCGTTTTAAGGATCATAAGAACTCTATTGCTACGATACGTAGACATTTGCAAACGCTATTTCCTTGCAAGGAAGTGTCGCATTTACATTTATTTGAAGTGTAGACGAGGAATACATAACACTTCGCAAATCATATTATATCTTACCATGAAACATAGAAATGAGATGCGATATCGCGTTTTAAGGAGCATTAGAACTCTACTTCTACGATACGTAGACATCTGCAAACGCTATTTCCTAGCGAGGAAGTGCCGCATTTACATTCACTTGAAGTGTAGACAAGGAATACATAACACTTCGCAAATCATATTATATCTTACCATGAAACATAGAAATGAGATGCGATATCGCGTTTTAAGAATCATATGAACTCTATTGCTACGATACGTAGACATCTGCAAACGCTATTTCCTTGCAAGGAAGTGTCGCATTTACATTCAGTTGATGTGTTGATGAGGAATACATAACACTTCGCAAATCATATTATATCTTACCATGAGACATAGAAATGAGATGCGATATCGCGTTTTAAGAAGCATTAGAACTCTATTGCTACGATACGTAGACATCTGCAAACGCTATTTCCTAGCAAGGAAGTGTCGCATTTACATTCAGTTGATGTGTAGACGAGGAATACATAACACTTCGCAATAAATATTATATCTTACCATGAAACATAGAAATGTGATGCGATATCGCGTTTTAAGAAGCATTAGAACACTACTGCTACGATAGGTAGACATTTGCAAACGCTATTTCCTTGCAAGGAAGTGTCGCATTTACATTCATTTGAATCGTAGACGAGGAATGCATAACACTTCGCAAAGAATATTATATCTTATCATGAAACATAGACATGAGATGCAATATCTCGTTTTAAGGAGCATTTGAAATCTATTGCTTCGATACGTAGACATCTGCAAACGCTATTTTCTTGCAAGGAAGTGCCGCATTTACATTCACTTGAAGTGTAGACAAGGAATACATAACACTTCGCAAATCATATTATATCTTACCATGAAACATAGAAATGAGATGCGATATCGCGTTTTAAGAATCATATGAACTCTATTGCTACGATACGTAGACATCTGCAAACGCTATTTCCTTGCAAGGAAGTGTCGCATTTACATTCATTTGAAGTGTAGACGACGGATATATAACACTTCGCAAATCATATTATACCTTACCATGAAACATAGAAATGAGATGCGATATCGCGTTTTAAGGATCATAAGAACTCTATTGCTACGATACGTAGACATTTGCAAACGCTATTTCCTTGCAAGGAAGTGTCGCATTTACATTTATTTGAAGTGTAGACGAGGAATACATAACACTTCGCAAATCATATTATATCTTACCATGAAACATAGAAATGAGATGCGATATCGCGTTTTAAGGAGCATTAGAACTCTACTGCTACGATACGTAGACATCTGCAAACGCTATTTCCTAGCGAGGAAGTGCCGCATTTACATTCACTTGAAGTGTAGTCAAGGAATACATAACACATCGCAAATCATATTATATCTTACCATGAAACATAGAAATGAGATGCGATATCGCGTTTTAAGGATCATAAGAACTCTATTGCTACGATACGTAGACATTTGCAAACGCTATTTCCTTGCAAGGAAGTGTCGCATTTACATTTATTTGAAGTGTAGACGAGGAATACATAACACTTCGCAAATCATATTATATCTTACCATGAAACATAGAAATGAGATGCGATATCGCGTTTTAAGGAGCATTAGAACTCTACTTCTACGATACGTAGACATCTGCAAACGCTATTTCCTAGCGAGGAAGTGCCGCATTTACATTCACTTGAAGTGTAGACAAGGAATACATAACACTTCGCAAATCATATTATATCTTACCATGAAACATAGAAATGAGATGCGATATCGCGTTTTAAGAATCATATGAACTCTATTGCTACGATACGTAGACATCTGCAAACGCTATTTCCTTGCAAGGAAGTGTCGCATTTACATTCAGTTGATGTGTTGATGAGGAATACATAACACTTCGCAAATCATATTATATCTTACCATGAGACATAGAAATGAGATGCGATATCGCGTTTTAGGAAGCATTAGAACTCTATTGCTACGATACGTAGACATCTGCAAACGCTATTTCCTAGCAAGGAAGTGTCGCATTTACATTCAGTTGATGTGTAGACGAGGAATACATAACACTTCGCAATAAATATTATATCTTACCATGAAACATAGAAATGTGATGCGATATCGCGTTTTAAGAAGCATTAGAACACTACTGCTACGATAGGTAGACATTTGCAAACGCTATTTCCTTGCAAGGAAGTGTCGCATTTACATTCATTTGAATCGTAGACGAGGAATGCATAACACTTCGCAAAGAATATTATATCTTATCATGAAACATAGACATGAGATGCAATATCTCGTTTTAAGGAGCATTTGAAATCTATTGCTTCGATACGTAGACATCTGCAAACGCTATTTTCTTGCAAGGAAGTGCCGCATTTACATTCACTTGAAGTGTAGACAAGGAATACATAACACTTCGCAAATCATATTATATCTTACCATGAAACATAGAAATGAGATGCGATATCGCGTTTTAAGAATCATATGAACTCTATTGCTACGATACGTAGACATCTGCAAACGCTATTTCCTTGCAAGGAAGTGTCGCATTTACATTCATTTGAAGTGTAGACGAGGAATACATAACACTTCGCAAATCATATTATATCATACCATGAAACATAGAAATGAGATGCGATATCGCGTTTTAAGAATCATAAGAACTCTATTGCTACGATACGTAGACATCGGCAAACGCTATTTCCTAGCAAGGAAGTGTCGCATTTACATTCAGTTGATGTGTAGACGAGGAATACATAACACTTCGCAATGAATATTATATCTTACCATGAAACATAGAAATGTGATGCGATATCGCGTTTTAAGAAGCATTAGAACACTACTGCTACGATAGGTAGACATTTGCAAACGCTATTTCCTTGCAAGGAAGTGTCGCATTTACATTCATTTGAATCGTAGACGAGGAATGCATAACACTTCGCAAAGAATATTATATCTTATCATGAAACATAGACATGAGATGCAATATCTCGTTTTAAGGAGCATTTGAAATCTATTGCTTCGATACGTAGACATCTGCAAACGCTATTTTCTTGCAAGGAAGTGCCGCATTTACATTCACTTGAAGTGTAGACAAGGAATACATAACACTTCGCAAATCATATTATATCTTACCATGAAACATAGAAATGAGATGCGATATCGCGTTTTAAGAATCATATGAACTCTATTGCTACGATACGTAGACATCTGCAAACGCTATTTCCTTGCAAGGAAGTGTCGCATTTACATTCATTTGAAGTGTAGACGACGGATATATAACACTTCGCAAATCATATTATACCTTACCATGAAACATAGAAATGAGATGCGATATCGCGTTTTAAGGATCATAAGAACTCTATTGCTACGATACGTAGACATTTGCAAACGCTATTTCCTTGCAAGGAAGTGTCGCATTTACATTTATTTGAAGTGTAGACGAGGAATACATAACACTTCGCAAATCATATTATATCTTACCATGAAACATAGAAATGAGATGCGATATCGCGTTTTAAGGAGCATTAGAACTCTACTGCTACGATACGTAGACATCTGCAAACGCTATTTCCTAGCGAGGAAGTGCCGCATTTACATTCACTTGAAGTGTAGTCAAGGAATACATAACACTTCGCAAATCATATTATATCTTACCATGAAACATAGAAATGAGATGCGATATCGCGTTTTAAGGATCATAAGAACTCTATTGCTACGATACGTAGACATTTGCAAACGCTATTTCCTTGCAAGGAAGTGTCGCATTTACATTTATTTGAAGTGTAGACGAGGAATACATAACACTTCGCAAATCATATTATATCTTACCATGAAACATAGAAATGAGATGCGATATCGCGTTTTAAGGAGCATTAGAACTCTACTTCTACGATACGTAGACATCTGCAAACGCTATTTCCTAGCGAGGAAGTGCCGCATTTACATTCACTTGAAGTGTAGACAAGGAATACATAACACTTCACAAATCATATTATATCTTACCATGAAACATAGAAATGAGATGCGATATCGCGTTTTAAGAATCATATGAACTCTATTGCTACGATACGTAGACATCTGCAAACGCTATTTCCTTGCAAGGAAGTGTCGCATTTACATTCAGTTGATGTGTTGATGAGGAATACATAACACTTCGCAAATCATATTATATCTTACCATGAGACATAGAAATGAGATGCGATATCGCGTTTTAAGAAGCATTAGAACTCTATTGCTACGATACGTAGACATCTGCAAACGCTATTTCCTTGCAAGGAAGTGTCGCATTTACATTCATTTGAACTGTAAACGAGGAATACATGACACTTCGCAAATCATATTATATCTTACCATGAAACATAGAAATGTCATGCGATATCGCGTTTTAAGAAGCATTAGAACTCTATTGCTACGATACGTAGACATCTGCAAACGCTATTGCCTTGCAAGAAAGTGTCGCATTTACATTCATTTGAAGTGTAGACGAGGAATACATAACACTTCGCAAATCATATTATATCTTACCATGAAACATAGAAATGTGATGCGATATCGCGTTTTAAGAAGCATTAGAACTCTATTTCTACGATACCTAGACATCAGCAGACGCTATTTCCTAGCAAGGAAGTGTCGCATTTACATTCATTTGAAGTGTGGACGAGGAATACATGACACTTCGCAAATCATATTATATCTTACCATGAAACATAGAAATGAGATGCGATATCGCGTTTTAAGAAGCATCAGAAATCCATTGCTACGATACGTAGACATCTGCAAACGCTATTTCCTTGCAAGAAAGTGTCGCATTTACTTTCATTTGAATCGTAGACGTGGAATGCATAACACTTCGCAATGAATATTATATCTTATCTTGAAACATAGATATGAGATGCGATATCGCGTTTTAAGAATCATAACAACTCTATTGCTACGATACGTAGACATCTGCAATCGCTATTTCCTTGCAAGGAAGTGTCGCATTTACATTCATTTGAAGTGTAAACGAGGAATACATGACACTTCGCAAATCATATTATATCTTACCATGAAACATAGAAATGTGATGCGATATCGCGTTTTAAGAAGCATTAGAACTCTATTGCTACGATACGTAGACATCTGCAAACGCAATTTCCTTGCAAGGAAGTGTCGCATTTACATTCAGTTGATGTGTTGATGAGGAATACATAACAGTTCGCAAATCATATTATATCTTACCATGAAACATAGAAATGAGATGCGATACCGCGTTTTAAGAAGCATTAGAACTCTATTGCTACGATACGTAGACATCGGCAAACGCTATTTCCTAGCAAGGAAGTGTCGCATTTACATTCAGTTGATGTGTAGACGAGGAATACATAACACTTCGCAATAAATATTATATCTTACCATGAAACATAGAAATGTGATGCGATATCGCGTTTTAAGAAGCATTAGAACACTACTGCTACGATAGGTAGACATTTGCAAACGCTATTTCCTTGCAAGGAAGTGTCGCATTTACATTCATTTGAATCGTAGACGAGGAATGCATAACACTTCGCAAAGAATATTATATCTTATCATGAAACATAGACATGAGATGCAATATCTCGTTTTAAGGAGCATTTGAAATCTATTGCTTCGATACGTAGACATCTGCAAACGCTATTTTCTTGCAAGGAAGTGCCGCATTTACATTCACTTGAAGTGTAGACAAGGAATACATAACACTTCGCAAATCATATTATATCTTACCATGAAACATAGAAATGAGATGCGATATCGCGTTTTAAGAATCATATGAACTCTATTGCTACGATACGTAGACATCTGCAAACGCTATTTCCTTGCAAGGAAGTGTCGCATTTACATTCATTTGAAGTGTAGACGACGGATATATAACACTTCGCAAATCATATTATACCTTACCATGAAACATAGAAATGAGGTGCGATATCGCGTTTTAAGGATCATAAGAACTCTATTGCTACGATACGTAGACATTTGCAAACGCTACTTCCTTGCAAGGAAGTGTCGCATTTACATTTATTTGAAGTGTAGACGAGGAATACATAACACTTCGCAAATCATATTATATCTTACCATGAAACATAGAAATGAGATGCGATATCGCGTTTTAAGGAGCATTAGAACTCTACTGCTACGATACGTAGACATCTGCAAACGCTATTTCCTAGCGAGGAAGTGCCGCATTTACATTCACTTGAAGTGTAGACAAGGAATACATAACACTTCGCAAATCATATTATATCTTACCATGAAACATAGAAATGAGATGCGATATCGCGTTTTAAGAATCATATGAACTCTATTGCTACGATACGTAGACATCTGCAAACGCTATTTCCTTGCAAGGAAGTGTCGCATTTACATTCATTTGAAGGGTAGACGACGGATATATAACACTTCGCAAATCATATTATACCTTACCATGAAACATAGAAATGAGATGCGATATCGCGTTTTAAGGATCATAAGAACTCTATTGCTACGATACGTAGACATTTGCAAACGCTATTTCCTTGCAAGGAAATGTCGCATTTACATTTATTTGATGTGTAGACGAGGAATACATAACACTCCGCAAATCATATTATATTTTACCATGAAACATAGAAATGTGATGCGATATCGCGTTTTATGAATCATAAGAACTCTATTGTTACGATACGTAGACATCAGCAAACGCTATTTCCTTGCAAAGAAGTGTCGCATTTACATTCATTTGAAGTGTAGACGTGGAATACATAACACTTCGCGAAACATATTATATCTTACCATGAAACATAGAAATGAGATCCGATATCGCGTTTTAAGAATCACAAGAACTCTATTGCTACGATACGTAGACATCTGCAAACGCTATTTCCTTGCAAGGAAGTGTCGCATTTACATTCATTTGAAGCGTGGACCAGGAATACATGACACTTCGCAAATCATATTATATCTTACCACGAAACATAGAAACGAGATGCGATATCGCGTTTTAAGAAGCATTAGAACTCTATTGCTACGATACCTAGACATCTGCAGACGCTACTTCCTAGCAAGGAAGTGTCGCATTTACATTCATTTGAAGGGTAGACGAGGAATACATGACACTTCGCAAATCATATTATATCTTACCACGAAACATAGAAAGGAGATGCGATATCGCGTTTTAAGAAGCATTAGAACTCTATTGCTACGATACGTAGACATCTGCAAACGCTATTTCTTTGCAAGGAAGTGTCGCATTTACATTCATTTGAATCGTAGACGAGGAATGCATAACACTTCGCAAATCATATTACATCTTACCATGAAACATAGAAATGAGATCCGATATCGCGTTTTAAGTATCACAAGAACTCTATTGCTACGATACGTAGACATCTGCAAACGCTATTTCCTTGCAAGGAAGTGTGGCATTTACATTCATTTGAAGCGTGGACCAGGAATACATGACACTTCGCAAATCATATTATATCTTACCACGAAACATGGAAATGAGATGCGATATCGCGTTTTAAGAAGCATTAGAACTCTATTGCTACGATACCTAGACATCTGCAGACGCTACTTCCTAGCAAGGAAGTGTCGCATTTACATTCAGTTGATGTGTAGACGAGGAATACATAACACTTCGCAAATCATATTATATCTTACCATGAAACATAGAAATGAGATGCGATATCGCGTTTTAAGAAGCATTAGAACACTATTGCTACGATAGGTAGACATTTGCAAACGCTATTTCCTTGCAAGGAAGTGTCGCATTTACATTCATTTGAAGTGTAGACGAGGAATACATGACACTTCGCAAATCATATTATATCTTACCATGAAACATAGAAATGAGATGCAATATCGCGTTTTAAGAATCATAAGAACTCTATTGCTACGATACGTAGACATCTGCAAACGCTATTTCCTTGCAAGGAAGTGTCGCATTTACATTCATTTGAAGTGTAGACGAGGAATACATGACACTTAGCAAATCATATTATATCTTACCATGAAACATAGAAATGAGATGCGACATCGCGTTTTAAGAAGCATTAGAAAGCTATTGCTAACGATACGTAGACATCTGCAAAAGCTATTTCCTAGCGAGGAAGTATCGCATTCACATTCATTTGAAGTGTAGACGAGGAATACATAACACTTCGCAAATCATGTTATATCTTACCATGAAACATAGAAATGAGATGCGATATCGCGTTTTAAGAATTATAAGAACCCTATTGCTACGATACGTAGACATCTGCAAACGCTATTTCTTTGCAAGGAAGTGTCGCATTTACATTCATTTGAATCGTAGACGAGGAATGCATAACACTTCGCAAATCATATTACATCTTACCATGAAACATAGAAATGAGATGCGATATCGAGTTTTAAGAAGCATTAGAACTCTATTGCTACGATACCTAGACATCTGCAGACGCTATTTCCTAGCAAGGAAGTGTCGCGTTTACATTCATTTGAAGTGTAGACGAGGAATACATAACACTTCGCAAATCATATTATATCTTACCATTAAACATAGAAATGAGATGCGATATCGCGTTTTAAGAAGCATTAGAACACTATTGCTACGATACGTAGACATCTGCAAACGCTATTTCCTAGCGAGGAAGTGTCGCATTCACATTCATTTGAAGTGTAGACGAGGAATACATAACACTCCGCAAATCATATTATATCTTACCACGAAACATAGAAATGTGATGCGATATCGCGTTTTAAGAATCATAAGAACTCTATTGCTACGATACCCAGACATCTGCAGACGCTACTTCCTAGCAAGGAAGTGTCGCATTTACATTCGTTTGAAGTGTAGACGAGGAATACATAACACTTCGCAAATCATATTATATCTTACCATTAAACATAGAAATGAGATCCGATATCGCGTTTTAAGAAGCATTAGAACTCTATTGCTACGATTCGTAGACATCTGCAATCGCTATTTCCTTGCAACGAAGTGTCGCATTTACTTTCATTCAAATCGTAGACGAGGAATGCATAACGCTTCGCAATGAATATTATATCTTATCTTGAAACATAGATATGAGATGCGATATCGCGTTTTAAGAATCATATGAACTCTATTGCAACGATACGTAGACATCTGCAATCGCTATTTCCTTGCAAGGAAGTGTCGCATTTACTTTCATTTGAATCGTAGAGGAGGAAAGCATAACACTTCGCAAAGAATATTATATCTTATCATGAAACATAGATATGAGATGCAATATCTCGTTTTAAGAAGCATTTGAAATCTATTGCTTCGATACGTAGACATCTGCAAACGCTATTTCCTTGCAAGGAAGTGTCGCATTTACATTCGTTTGAAGTGTAGACAAGGAATACATGACACTTCGCAAATCATATTATATCTTACGATGAAACATAGAAATGAGATGCGATATCGCGTTTTAAGATTCATATGAACTCTATTGCAAAGATACGTAGACATCTGCAAACGCTATTTCCTTGCAAGGAAGTGTCGCATTTACATTCATTTGAAGTGTAGACGAGGAATGCATAACACTCCTCAAATCATATTATATCTTACCATGAAGCATAGAACTGAGATGCGATATCGCGTTTTAAGAATCATAAGAACTCTATTGCTTCGATACGCAGACATCTGCAAACGCTATTTCCTTGCAAGGAAGTGTCGCATTTACATTCGTTTGAAGTGTAGACAAGGAATACATGATACTTCGCAAATCATATTATATCTTACCATGAAACATAGAAATGTGATCCGATATCGCGTTTTAAGAATCATAAGAACTCTATTGCTACGATACGTAGACATCTGCAAACGCTATTTCCTTGCAAGGAAGTGTCGCATTTACATTCATTTGAAGCGTGGACGAGGAATACATGAAACTTCGTAAATCATATTATATCTTACCACGAAACATAGAAATGTGATGCGATATCGCGTTTTAGGAAGCATTAGAACTCTATTGCTACGATACCTAGACATCTGCAGACGCTACTTCCTAGCAAGAAAGTGTCGCATTTACATTCATTTGAAGTGTAGACGACGGATATATAACACTTCGCAAATCATATTATATCTTACCATGAAACATAGAAATGAGATGCGATATCGCGTTTTAAGAAGCATTAGAACACTATTGCTACGATAGGTAGACATTTGCAAACGCTATTTCCTTGCAAGGAAGTGTCGCATTTACATTCATTTGAAGTGTACACGAGGAATACATGACACTTCGCAAATCATATTATACCTTACCATGAAACATAGAAATGAGATGCGATATCGCGTTTTAAGAATCATAAGAACTCTATTGCTACCATACGTAGACATCTGCAAACGCTAATTCCTTGCAAGGAAGTGTCGCATTTACATTCATTTGAAGTGTAGACGAGGAATACATAACACTTCGCGAATCATATTATATCTTACCATGAAACATAGAAATGAGATGCGATATCGCGTTTGAAGAAGCATTAGAACACTATTGCTACGATAGGTTGACATTTGCAAACGCTATTTCCTTGCAAGGAAGTGTCGCATTTTCATTCATTTGAATTGTAGACGAGGAATAAATAACACTTCGCAATCATATTATATCTTTCCATGAAACATAGAAATGAGATGCGATATCGCGTTTTAAGAGGCATTAGAACTCTACTGCTACGATACGTAGACATCTGCAAACGCTATTTCCTAGCGAGGAAGTGTCGCATTCACATTCATTTGAAGTGTAGACGAGGAATACATAACACTCCGCAAATCATATTATATCTTACCACGAAACATAGAAATGAGATGCGATATCGTGTTTTAAGAATCATAAGAACTCTATTGCTACGATACGTAGACATCTGCAATCGCTATTTCCTTGCAAGGAAGTGTCGCATTTACTTTCATTTGAATCGTAGACGAGGAATGCATAACACTTCGCAATGAGTATTATATCTTATCATGAAACATAGATATGAGATGCAATATCTCGTTTTAAGAAGCATTTGAAACCTATTGCTTCGATACGTAGACATCTGCAAACGCTATTTTCTTGCAAGGAAGTGTCGCATTTACATTCATTTGAAGTGTAGACGAGGAATACATAACACTTCGCAAATCATATTATATCTTACCATGAAATATAGAAATGAGATCCGATATCGCGTTTTAAGAATCATAAGAACTCTTTTGCGACGATACGTAGACATCTGCAAACGCTATTTCCTTGCAGGGAAGTGTCGCATTTACATTCATTTGAGGTGTAAACGAGGAATACATGACACTTCGCAAATCATATTATATCTTACCATGAAACATAGAAATGAGATGCGATATCGCGTTTTAAGATGCAGCAGAAATCCATGGCTACGATACGTAGACATCAGCAAACGCTATTTCCTTGCAAGAAAGTGTCGCATTTACATTCATTTGAAGTGTAGACGACGGATATATAACACTTCGCAAAGTCATATTATACCTTACCATGAAACATACAAATGAGATGCGATATCGCGTTTTAAGAATCATAAGAACTCTATTGCTACGATACGTAGACATCTGCAAACGCTAATTCCTTGCAAGGAAGTGTCGCATTTACATTCGTTTGATGTGTAGACGAGGAATACATAACACTTCGCAAATCATATTATATCTTACCATGAAACATAGAAATGAGATGCGATATCGCGTTTTAAGAAGCATTAGAACTCTACTGCTACGATACCTAGACATCTGCAGACGCTACTTCCTAGCAAGGAAGTGTCGCACTTACATTCATTTGACGTGTAGACGAGGAATACATGACACTTCGCAAATCATATAATATCTTACCATGAAACGTAGAAATGAGATGCGATATCGTGTTTTAAGAATCATATGAACTCTATTGCTACGATACGTAGACATCTGCAAACGATAATTCCTTGCAAGGAAGTGTCGCATTTACATTCATTTGATGTGAAGACGAGGAATACATAACACTTCGCAAATCATATTATATCTTACCATGAAACATAGAAATGAGATGCGATATCGCGTTTTAAGAAGCATTAGAACTCTACTGCTACGATACCTAGACATCTGCAGACGCTACTTCCTAGCAAGGAAGTGTCGCACTTACATTCATTTGACGTGTAGACGAGGAATACATGACACTTCGCAAATCATATAATATCTTACCATGAAACGAATAAATGAGATGCGATATCGCGTTTTAAGAATCATAAGAACTCTAATGCTACGATACGTAGACATCTGCAAACGCTATTTCCTTCTAAGGAAGTGTCGCATTTACATTCATTTGAAGTGTAGACGAGGAATACATAACACTTCGCAAATCATGTTATATCTTACCATGAAACATAGAAATGAGATGCGATATCGCGTTTTAAGAATTATAAGAACCCTATTGCTACGATACGTAGACATCTGCAAACGCTATTTCTTTGCAAGGAAGTGTCGCATTTACATTCATTTGAATCGTAGACGAGGAATGCATAACACTTCGCAAATCATATTACATCTTACCATGAAACATAGAAATGAGATGCGATATCGAGTTTTAAGAAGCATTAGAACTCTATTGCTACTATACCTAGACATCTGCAGACGCTATTTCCTAGCAAGGAAGTGTCGCGTTTACATTCATTTGAAGTGTAGACGAGGAATACATAACACTTCGCAAATCATATTATATCTTACCATTAAACATAGAAATGAGATGCGATATCGCGTTTTAAGAAGCATTAGAACACTATTGCTACGATACGTAGACATCTGCAAACGCTATTTCCTAGCGAGGAAGTGTCGCATTCACATTCATTTGAAGTGTAGACGAGGAATACATAACACTCCGCAAATCATATTATATCTTACCACGAAACATAGAAATGTGATGCGATATCGCGTTTTAAGAATCATAAGAACTCTATTGCTACGATACCCAGACATCTGCAGACGCTACTTCCTAGCAAGGAAGTGTCGCATTTACATTCGTTTGAAGTGTAGACGAGGAATACATAACACTTCGCAAATCATATTATATCTTACCATTAAACATAGAAATGAGATCCGATATCGCGTTTTAAGAAGCATTAGAACTCTATTGCTACGATTCGTAGACATCTGCAATCGCTATTTCCTTGCAACGAAGTGTCGCATTTACTTTCATTCAAATCGTAGACGAGGAATGCATAACGCTTCGCAATGAATATTATATCTTATCTTGAAACATAGATATGAGATGCGATATCGCGTTTTAAGAATCATATGAACTCTATTGCAACGATACGTAGACATCTGCAATCGCTATTTCCTTGCAAGGAAGTGTCGCATTTACTTTCATTTGAATCGTAGAGGAGGAAAGCATAACACTTCGCAAAGAATATTATATCTTATCATGAAACATAGATATGAGATGCAATATCTCGTTTTAAGAAGCATTTGAAATCTATTGCTTCGATACGTAGACATCTGCAAACGCTATTTCCTTGCAAGGAAGTGTCGCATTTACATTCGTTTGAAGTGTAGACAAGGAATACATGACACTTCGCAAATCATATTATATCTTACGATGAAACATAGAAATGAGATGCGATATCGCGTTTTAAGAATCATATGAACTCTATTGCTACGATACGTAGACATCTGCAAACGCTATTTCCTTGCAAGGAAGTGTCGCATTTACATTCATTTGAAGTGTAGACGAGGAATGCATAACACTCCTCAAATCATATTATATCTTACCATGAAGCCTAGAAATGAGATGCGATATCGCGTTTTAAGAATCATAAGAACTCTATTGCTTCGATACGTAGACATCTGCAAACGCTATTTCCTTGCAAGGAAGTGTCGCATTTACATTCGTTTGAAGTGTAGACAAGGAATACATGATACTTCGCAAATCATATTATATCTTACCATGAAACATAGAAATGTGATCCGATATCGCGTTTTAAGAATCATAAGAACTCTATTGCTACGATACGTAGACATCTGCAAACGCTATTTCCTTGCAAGGAAGTGTCGCATTTACATTCATTTGAAGCGTGGACGAGGAATACATGAAACTTCGCAAATCATATTATATCTTACCACGAAACATAGAAATGTGATGCGATATCGCGTTTTAGGAAGCATTAGAACTCTATTGCTACGATACCTAGACATCTGCAGACGCTACTTCCTAGCAAGAAAGTGTCGCATTTACATTCATTTGAAGTGTAGACGACGGATATATAACACTTCGCAAATCATATTATATCTTACCATGAAACATAGAAATGAGATGCGATATCGCGTTTTAAGAAGCATTAGAACACTATTGCTACGATAGGTAGACATTTGCAAACGCTATTTCCTTGCAAGGAAGTGTCGCATTTACATTCATTTGAAGTGTAGACGAGGAATACATAACACTTCGCAAATCATATTATATCTTACCATGAAACATAGAAATGAGATGCGATATCGCGTTTTAAGAAACATTAGAACTCTATTGCTACGATACGCTGACATCTGCAAACGCTATTTCCTTCCAAGGAAGTGTCGCATTTACATTCATTTGAAGTGTACACGAGGAATACATGACACTTCGCAAATCATATTATACCTTACCATGAAACATAGAAATGAGATGCGATATCGCGTTTTAAGAATCATAAGAACTCTATTGCTACCATACGTAGACATCTGCAAACGCTAATTCCTTGCAAGGAAGTGTCGCATTTACATTCATTTGAAGTGTAGACGAGGAATACATAACACTTCGCGAATCATATTATATCTTACCATGAAACATAGAAATGAGATGCGATATCGCGTTTTAAGAAGCATTAGAACACTATTGCTACGATAGGTTGACATTTGCAAACGCTATTTCCTTGCAAGGAAGTGTCGCATTTTCATTCATTTGAAGTGTAGACGAGGAAAAAATAACACTTCGCAAGTCATATTATATCTTTCCATGAAACATAGAAATGAGATGCGATATCGCGTTTTAAGAGGCATTAGAACTCTACTGCTACGATACGTAGACATCTGCAAACGCTATTTCCTAGCGAGGAAGTGTCGCATTCACATTCATTTGAAGTGTAGACGAGGAATACATAACACTCCGCAAATCATATTATATCTTACCACGAAACATAGAAATGAGATGCGATATCGCGTTTGAAGAAGCATTAGAACACTATTGCTACGACAGGTTGACATTTGCAAGCGCTATTTCCTTGCAAGGAAGTGTCGCATTTTCATTCATTTGAATTGTAGACGAGGAATAAATAACACTTCGCAAATCATATTATATCTTTCCATGAAACATAGAAATGAGATGCGATATCGCGTTTTAAGAGGCATTAGAACTCTACTGCTACGATACGTAGACATCTGCAAACGCTATTTCCTAGCGAGGAAGTGTCGCATTCACATTCATTTGAAGTGTAGACGAGGAATACATAACACTCAGCAAATCATATTATATCTTACCACGAAACATAGAAATGAGATGCGATATCGCGTTTTAAGAAACATTAGAACTCAATTGTTACGATACCTAGACATCTGCAGACGCTACTTCCTAGCAAGGAAGTGTCGCATTTACATTCAGTTGATGTGTAGACGAGGAATACATAACACTTCGCAAATCATATTATATCTTACCATGAAACATAGAAATGAGATGCGATATCGCGTTTTAAGAAGCATTAGAACTCTATTGCTACGATACGTTGACATCTGCAAACGCTATTTCCTTCCAAGAAAGTGTCGCATTTACATTCATTTGAAGTGTAGACGACGGATATATAACACATCGCAAATCATATTATACCTTACCATGAAACATAGAAATGAGATGCGATATCGCGTTTTAAGAATCATAAGAACTCTATTGCTACGATACGTAGACATCTGCAAACGCTAATTCCTTGCAAGGAAGTGTCGCATTTACATTCATTTGATGTGAAGACGAGGAATACATAACACTTCGCAAATCATATTATATCTTACCATGAAACATAGAAATGAGATGCGATATCGTGTTTTAAGAATCATAAGAACTCTATTGCTACGATACGTAGACATCTGCAATCGCTATTTCCTTGCAAGGAAGTGTCGCATTTACTTTCATTTGAATCGTAGACGAGGAATGCATAACACTTCGCAATGAGTATTATATCTTATCATGAAACATAGATATGAGATGCAATATCTCGTTTTAAGAAGCATTTGAAACCTATTGCTTCGATACGTAGACATCTGCAAACGCTATTTTCTTGCAAGGAAGTGTCGCATTTACATTCATTTGAAGTGTAGACGAGGAATACATAACACTTCGCAAATCATATTATATCTTACCATGAAATATAGAAATGAGATCCGATATCGCGTTTTAAGAATCATAAGAACTCTTTTGCGACGATACGTAGACATCTGCAAACGCTATTTCCTTGCAGGGAAGTGTCGCATTTACATTCATTTGAGGTGTAAACGAGGAATACATGACACTTCGCAAATCATATTATATCTTACCATGAAACATAGAAATGAGATGCGATATCGTGTTTTAAGAATCATAAGAACTCTATTGCTACGATACGTAGACATCTGCAATCGCTATTTCCTTGCAAGGAAGTGTCGCATTTACTTTCATTTGAATCGTAGACGAGGAATGCATAACACTTCGCAATGAGTATTATATCTTATCATGAAACATAGATATGAGATGCAATATCTCGTTTTAAGAAGCATTTGAAACCTATTGCTTCGATACGTAGACATCTGCAAACGCTATTTTCTTGCAAGGAAGTGTCGCATTTACATTCATTTGAAGTGTAGACGAGGAATACATAACACTTCGCAAATCATATTATATCTTACCATGAAATATAGAAATGAGATCCGATATCGCGTTTTAAGAATCATAAGAACTCTTTTGCGACGATACGTAGACATCTGCAAACGCTATTTCCTTGCAGGGAAGTGTCGCATTTACATTCATTTGAGGTGTAAACGAGGAATACATGACACTTCGCAAATCATATTATATCTTACCATGAAACATAGAAATGAGATGCGATATCGCGTTTTAAGATGCAGCAGAAATCCATTGCTACGATATGTAGACATCAGCAAACGCTATTTCCTTGCAAGAAAGTGTCGCATTTACATTCATTTGAAGTGTAGACGACGGATATATAACACTTCGCAAAGTCATATTATACCTTACCATGAAACATACAAATGAGATGCGATATCGCGTTTTAAGAATCATAAGAACTCTATTGCTACGATACGTAGACATCTGCAAACGCTAATTCCTTGCAAGGAAGTGTCGCATTTACATTCGTTTGATGTGTAGACGAGGAATACATAACACTTCGCAAATCATATTATATCTTACCATGAAGCATAGAAATGAGTTGCGATATCGCGTTTTAAGAAGCATTAGAACACTACTGCTACGATACCTAGACATCTGCAGACGCTACTTCCTAGCAAGGAAGTGTCGCACTTACATTCATTTGAAGGGTAGACGAGGAATACATGACACTTCGCAAATCATATAATATCTTCCCATGAAACGTAGAAATGAGATGCGATATCGTGTTTTAAGAATCATAAGAACTCTATTGCTACGATACCTAGACATCTGCAGACGCTATTTCCTAGCAAGGAAGTGTCGCATGTACATTCATTTGAAGTGTGGACGAGGAATACATGACACTTCGCAAATCATATTATATCTTACCATGAGACATAGAAATGAGATGCGATATCGCGTTTTAAGGAGCATCAGAAATCCATTGCTACGATACGTATACATCTGCAAACGCTATTTCCTTGCAAGAAAGTGTCGCATTTACTTTCATTTGAATCGTAGACGAGGAATGCATAACACTTCGCAATGAATATTATATCTTATCTTGAAACATAGATATGAGATGCGATATCGCATTTTAAGAATCATATGAACTCTATTGCTACGATACGTAGACATCTGCAATCGCTATTTCCTTGCAAGGAAGTGTCGCATTTACTTTCATTTGAATCGTAGACGAGGAATACATAACACTTCGCAATGAATATTATATCTTATCATGAAACGTAGATATGAGATGCAATATCTCGTTTTAAGAAGCATTTGAAATCTATTGCTTCGATACGTAGACATCTGTAAACGCTATTTCCTTGCAAGAAAGTGTCGCATTTACATTCATTTGAAGTGTAGACGACGGATATATAACACTTCGCAAATCATATTATACCTTACCATGAAACATAGAAATGAGATGCGATATCGCGTTTTAAGAATCATAAGAACTCTATTGCTACGATACGTAGATATCTGCAAACGCTATTTCCTAGCGAGGAAGTGTCGCATTCACATTCATTTGAAGTGTAGACGAGGAATACATGATACTTCGCAAATCATATTATATCTTACCATGAAACATAGAAATGAGATGCAATATCGCGTTTTAAGAATCATAAGAACTCTATTGCTACGATACGTAGACATCTGCAAACGCTATTTCCTTGCAAGGAAGTGTCGCATTTACATTCATTTGAAGTGTAGACGAGGAATACATGACACTTCGCAAATCATATTATATCTTACCATGAAACATAGAAATGAGATGCGATATCGCGTTTTAAGAAGCATTAGAAAGCTATTGCTAACGATACGTAGACATCTGCAAAAGCTATTTCCTACCGAGGAAGTATCGCATTCACATTCATTTGAAGTGTAGACGAGGAATACATAACACTTCGCAAATCATGTTATATCTTACCATGAAACATAGAAATGAGATGCGATATCGCGTTATAAGAATTATAAGAACCCTATTGCTACGATACGTAGACATCTGCAAACGCTATTCCCTAGCGAGGAAGTGTCGCATTCACATTCATTTGAAGTGTAGACGAGGAATACATAACACTTCGCAAATCATATTATATCTTACCATGAAACATAGAAATGTGATGCGATATCGCGCTTTAAGAATCATAACAACTCTATTGCTACGATACGTAGACATCTGCAAACGCTATTTCCTAGCAAGGAAGTGTCGCATTTACAATCATTTGATGTGTAGACGAGGAATACATAACACATCGCAAATCATATTATATCTTACCATGAAACATAGAAATGAGATGCGATATCGCGTTTTAAGAAGCATTAGAACTCTATTGCTACGATACCTAGACATCTGCAGACGCTATTTCCTAGCAAGGAAGTGTCGCATTTACATTCATTTGAAGTGTAGACGAGGAATACATAACACTTCGCAAATCATATTATATCTTACCATGAAACATAGAAATGAGATGCGATATCGCGTTTTAAGAAGCATTAGAACACTATTGCTACGATAGGTAGACATTTGCAAACGTTATTTCCTTGCAAGGAAGTGTCGCATTTTCATTCATTTGAAGTGTAGACGAGGAATAAATAACACTTCGCAAATCATATTATATCTTATCATGAAACATAGAAATGAGATGCGATATCGCGTTTTAAGAAGCATTAGAACTCTACTGCTACGATACGTAGACATCTGCAAACGCTATTTCCTAGCGAGGAAGTGTCGCATTCACATTCATTTGAAGTGTAGACGAGGAATACATAACACTCCGCAAATCATATTATATTTTACCATGAAACATAGAAATGTCATGCGATATCGCGTTTTAAGAATCACAAGAACTCTATTGTTACGATACGTAGACATCTGCAAACGCTATTTCCTTGCAAAGAAGTGTCGCATTTACATTCATTTGAAGTGTAGACGAGGAATACATAACACTTGGCAAATCATATTATATCTTACCATGAAACATAGAAATGAGATGCGATATCGCGTTTTAAGAAGCATCAGAAATCCATTGCTACGATACGTAGACATCTGCAAACGCTATTTCCTTGCAAGAAAGTGTCGCATTTACTTTCATTTGAATCGTAGACGAGGAATGCATAACACTTCGCAATGAATATTATATCTTATCCTGAAACGTAGATATGAGATGCGATATCGCGTTTTAAGAATCATATGAACTCTATTGCTACGATACGTAGACATCTGCAATCGATATTTCCTTGCAAGGAAGTGTCGCATTTAATTTCATTTGAATCGTAGACGAGGAATGCATAACACTTCGCAATGAATATTATATCTTATCATGAAACGTAGATATGAGATGCAATATCTCGTTTTAAGAAGCATTTGAAATCTATTGCTTCGATACGTAGACATCTGCAAACGCTATTTCCTTGCAAGGAAGTGTCGCATTTACATACATTTGAAGTGTAGACGAGGAATACATAACACTTCGCAAATCATATTATATCTTACCATGAAACATAGAAATGAGATGCGATATCGCGTTTTAAGAAGCATCAGAAATCCATTGCTACGATACGTAGACATCTGCAAACGCTATTTCCTTGCAAGAAAGTGTCGCATTTACATTCATTTGAAGTGTAGACGAGGAATACATGATACTTCGCAAATCATATAATATCTTACCATGAAACATAGAAATGAGATGCGATATCGCGTTTTAAGAAGCATTAGAAATCTATTGCTACGATACGTAGACATCTGCAAACGCTATTCCCTAGCGAGAAAGTGTCGCATTCACATTCATTTGAACTGTAGACGAGGAATACATAACACTTCGCAAATCATATTATATCTTACCATGAAACATAGAAATGAGATCCGATATCGCGTTTTAAGTATCACAAGAACTCTATTGCTACGATACGTAGACATCTGCAAACGCTATTTCCTTGCAAGGAAGTGTCGCATTTACATTCATTTGAAGCGTGGACGAGGAATACATGACACTTCGCAAATCATATTATATCTTACCACGAAACATAGAAATGAGGTGCGATATCGCGTTTTAAGAAGCATTAGAACTCTATTGCTACGATACCTAGACATCTGCAGAAGATACTTCCTAGCAAGGAAGTGTCGCATTTACATTCATTTGAAGGGTAGACGAGGAATACATGACACTTCGCAAATCATATAATATCTTCCCATGAAACGTAGAAATGAGATGCGATATCGTGTTTTAAGAATCATAAGAACTCTATTGCTACGATACCTAGACATCTGCAGACGCTATTTCCTAGCAAGGAAGTGTCGCATGTACATTCATTTGAAGTGTGGACGAGGAATACATGACACTTCGCAAATCATATTATATCTTACCATGAGACATAGAAATGAGATGCGATATCGCGTTTTAAGGAGCATCAGAAATCCATTGCTACGATACGTATACATCTGCAAACGCTATTTCCTTGCAAGAAAGTGTCGCATTTACTTTCATTTGAATCGTAGACGAGGAATGCATAACACTTCGCAATGAATATTATATCTTATCTTGAAACATAGATATGAGATGCGATATCGCATTTTAAGAATCATATGAACTCTATTGCTACGATACGTAGACATCTGCAATCGCTATTTCCTTGCAAGGAAGTGTCGCATTTACTTTCATTTGAATCGTAGACGAGGAATACATAACACTTCGCAATGAATATTATATCTTATCATGAAACGTAGATATGAGATGCAATATCTCGTTTTAAGAAGCATTTGAAATCTATTGCTTCGATACGTAGACATCTGTAAACGCTATTTCCTTGCAAGAAAGTGTCGCATTTACATTCATTTGAAGTGTAGACGACGGATATATAACACTTCGCAAATCATATTATACCTTACCATGAAACATAGAAATGAGATGCGATATCGCGTTTTAAGAATCATAAGAACTCTATTGCTACGATACGTAGATATCTGCAAACGCTATTTCCTAGCGAGGAAGTGTCGCATTCACATTCATTTGAAGTGTAGACGAGGAATACATGATACTTCGCAAATCATATTATATCTTACCATGAAACATAGAAATGAGATGCAATATCGCGTTTTAAGAATCATAAGAACTCTATTGCTACGATACGTAGACATCTGCAAACGCTATTTCCTTGCAAGGAAGTGTCGCATTTACATTCATTTGAAGTGTAGACGAGGAATACATGACACTTCGCAAATCATATTATATCTTACCATGAAACATAGAAATGAGATGCGATATCGCGTTTTAAGAAGCATTAGAAAGCTACTGCTAACGATACGTAGACATCTGCAAAAGCTATTTCCTAGCGAGGAAGTATCGCATTCACATTCATTTGAAGTGTAGACGAGGAATACATAACACTTCGCAAATCATGTTATATCTTACCATGAAACATAGAAATGAGATGCGATATCGCGTTTTAAGAATTATAAGAACCCTATTGCTACGATACGTAGACATCTGCAAACGCTATTTCTTTGCAAGGAAGTGTCGCATTTACATTCATTTGAATCGTAGACGAGGAATGCATAACACTTCGCAAATCATATTACATCTTACCATGAAACACAGAAATGAGATGCGATATCGAGTTTTAAGAAGCATTAGAACTCTATTGCTACGATACCTAGACATCTGCAGACGCTATTTCCTAGCAAGGAAGTGTCGCGTTTACATTCATTTGAAGTGTAGACGAGGAATACATAACACTTCGCAAATCATATTATATCTTACCATTAAACATAGAAATGAGATGGGATATCGCGTTTTAAGAAGCATTAGAACACTATTGCTACGATAGGTAGACATTTGCAAACGCTATTTCCTTGCAAGGAAGTGTCGCATTTACATTCATTTGAAGCGTGGACGAGGAATACATGACACTTCGCAAATCATATTATATCTTACCACGAAACATAGAAATGTGATGCGATATCGCGTTTTAAGAAGCATTAGAACTTTATTGCTACGATACCTAGACATCTGCAGACGCTACTTCCTAGCAAGAAAGTGTCGCATTTACATTCATTTGAAGTGTAGACGACGGATATATAACACTTCGCAAATCATATTATACCTTACCATGAAACATAGAAATGAGGTGCGATATCGCGTTTTAAGGATCATAAGAACTCTAATGCTACGATACGTAGACATCTGCAAACGCTATTTCCTTGCAAGGAAGTGTCGCATTTACATTCATTTGATATGTAGACGAGGAACACATAACACTTCGCAAATCATATTATATCTTACCATGAAACATAGAAATGAGATGCGATATCGCGTTTTAAGAGGCATTAGAACTCTACTGCTACGATACGTAGACATCTGCAAACGCTATTTCCTAGCGAGGAAGTGTCGCATTCACATTCATTTGAAGTGTAGACGAGGAACACATAACACTCCGCAAATCATATTATATCTTATCACGAAACATAGAAATGTGATGCGATATCGCGTTTTAAGAATCATATGAACTCTATTGCTACGATACCTAGACATCTGCAGACGCTACTTCCTAGCAAGGAAGTGTCGCATTTACATTCGTTTGAAGTGTAGACGAGGAATACATAACACTTCGCAAATCATATTATATCTTACCATGAAACATAGAAATGAGATGCGATATCGCGTTTTAAGAGGCATTAGAACTCTACTGCTACGATACGTAGACATCTGCAAACGCTATTTCCTAGCGAGGAAGTGTCGCATTCACATTCATTTGAAGTGTAGACGAGGAACACATAACACTCCGCAAATCATATTATATCTTATCACGAAACATAGAAATGTGATGCGATATCGCGTTTTAAGAATCATATGAACTCTATTGCTACGATACCTAGACATCTGCAGACGCTACTTCCTAGCAAGGAAGTGTCGCATTTACATTCGTTTGAAGTGTAGACGAGGAATACATAACACTTCGCAAATCATATTATATCTTACCATGAAACATAGAAATGAGATGCGATATCGCGTTTTAAGAATCATAAGAAATCTATTGCTACGATACGTAGACATCTGCAATCGCTATTTCCTTGCAAGGAAGTGTCGCATTTACTTTGATTTGAATCGTAGACGAGGAATGCATAACACTTCGCAATGAATATTATATCTTATCATGAAACATAGATATGAGATGCAATATCTCGTTTTAAGAAGCATTTGAAATCCATTGCTTCAATACGTAGACATCTGCAAACGCTATTTCCTTGCAAGGAAGTGTCGCATTTACATTCATTTGAAGTGTAGACAAGGAGTACATAACACTTCGCAAATCATATTATACCTTACCATGAAACATAGAAATGAGATGCGATATCGCGTTTTAAGAATCATAAGAACTATATTGCTACGATACGTAGACATCTGCAAACGCTATTTCCTTGCAAGGAAGTGTCGCATTTACATTCATTTGATGTGTAGGCGAGGAATACATAACACTTAGCAAATCATATTATATCTTACCATGAAACATAGAAATGAGATCCGATATCGCGTTTTAAGTATCATAAGATCTCTATTGCTACGATACGTAGACATCTGCAAACGCTATTTCCTTGCAAGGAAGTGTCGCATTTACATCCATTTGAAGTGTAGACGAGGAATACATGACACTTCGCAAATCATATTATATCTTACCATGAAACATAGAAATGAGATACGATATCGCGTTTTAAGAAGCATTAGAACACTATTGCTACGATAGGGAGACATTTGCAAACGCTATTTCCTTGCAAGGAAGTGTCGCATTTACATTCAATTGAAGTGTAGACGAGGAATACATAACACTTCGCAATTCATATAATATCTTACCATGAAACATAGAAATGGGATGCGATATCGCGTTTTAAGAAGCATTAGAAATCTATTGCTACGATACGTAGACATCTGCAAACGCTATTTCCTAGCGAGGAAGTGCCGCATTCTCATTCATTTGAAGTGTAGACGAGGAATACATGACACTTCGCAAATCTTATTATATCTTACCGTGATACGTAGAAATGAGATGCGATATCGCGTTTTAAGAAGCATTAGAACTCTATTGCTACGATACCTAGACATCTGCAGACGCTATTTCCTTGCAAAGAAGTGTCGCATTTACATTCATTTGAAGTGTAGACGAGGAATACATAGCACATCGCAAATCATATTATATCTTACCATGAAGCATAGAAATGAGATGCGATATCGCGTTTTAAGAATCATAAGAAATCTATTGCTGCGCTACGTAGACATCTGCAATCGCTATTTCCTTGCAAGGAAGTGTCGCATTTACTTTCATTTGAATCGTAGACGAGGAATGCATAACACTTCGCAATGAATATTATATCTTATCATGAAACATAGATATGACATGCAATATCTCGTTCTAAGAAGCATTTGAAATCCATTGCTTCAATACGTAGACATCTGCAAACGCTATTTCCTTGCAAGGAAGTGTCGCATTTACATTCATTTGAAGTGTAGACAAGGAGTACATAACACTTCGCAAATCATATTATACCTTACCATGAAACATAGAAATGAGATGCGATATCGCGTTTTAAGAATCATAAGAACTATATTGCTACGATACGTAGACATCTGCAAACGCTATTTCCTTGCAAGGTAGTGTCGCATTTACATTCATTTGATGTGTAGACGAGGAATACATAACACTTAGCAAATCATATTATATCTTACCATGAAACATAGAAATGAGATCCGATATCGCGTTTTAAGTATCATAAGATCTCTATTGCTACGATACGTAGACATCTGCAAACGCTATTTCCTTGCAAGGAAGTGTCGCATTTACATCCATTTGAAGTGTAGACGAGGAATACATGACACTTCGCAAATCATATTATATCTTACCATGAAACATAGAAATGAGATACGATATCGCGTTTTAAGAAGCATTAGAACACTATTGCTACGATAGGGAGACATTTGCAAACGCTATTTCCTTGCAAGGAAGTGTCGCATTTACATTCAATTGAAGTGTAGACGAGGAATACATAACACTTCGCAATTCATATAATATCTTACCATGAAACATAGAAATGGGATGCGATATCGCGTTTTAAGAAGCATTAGAAATCTATTGCTACGATACGTAGACATCTGCAAACGCTATTTCCTAGCGAGGAAGTGCCGCATTCTCATTCATTTGAAGTGTAGACGAGGAATACATGACACTTCGCAAATCTTATTATATCTTACCGTGATACGTAGAAATGAGATGCGATATCGCGTTTTAAGAAGCATTAGAACTCTATTGCTACGATACCTAGACATCTGCAGACGCTATTTCCTTGCAAAGAAGTGTCGCATTTACATTCATTTGAAGTGTAGACGAGGAATACATAGCACATCGCAAATCATATTATATCTTACCATGAAGCATAGAAATGAGATGCGATATCGCGTTTTAAGAATCATAAGAAATCTATTGCTGCGCTACGTAGACATCTGCAATCGCTATTTCCTTGCAAGGAAGTGTCGCATTTACTTTCATTTGAATCGTAGACGAGGAATGCATAACACTTCGCAATGAATATTATATCTTATCATGAAACATAGATATGACATGCAATATCTCGTTCTAAGAAGCATTTGAAATCCATTGCTTCAATACGTAGACATCTGCAAACGCTATTTCCTTGCAAGGAAGTGTCGCATTTACATTCATTTGAAGTGTAGACAAGGAGTACATAACACTTCGCAAATCATATTATACCTTACCATGAAACATAGAAATGAGATGCGATATCGCGTTTTAAGAATCATAAGAACTATATTGCTACGATACGTAGACATCTGCAAACGCTATTTCCTTGCAAGGTAGTGTCGCATTTACATTCATTTGATATGTAGACGAGGAATACATAACACTTCGCAAATCATATTATATCTTACCATGAAACATAGAAATGAGATGCGATATCGCGTTTTAAGAAGCATTAGAACACTGTTGCTACGATAGGTAGACATTTGCAAACGCTATTTCCTTGCAAGGAAGTGTCGCATTTACATTCATTTGAAGTGTAGACGAGGAATACATAACACTTCGCAAATCATATTATATCTTACCATGAAACATAGAAATGAGATGCGATATCGCGTTTTAAGAAGCATTAGAACTCTACTGCTACGATACGTAGACATCAGCAAACGCTATTTCCTTGCAACGAAGTGTCGCATTTACTTTCATTCAAATCGTAGACGAGGAATGCATAACACTTCGCAATGAATATCATATCGTATCTTGAAACATAGGTATGAGATGCAATATCTCGTTTTAAGAAGCATTTGAAATCTATTGCTTCAATACGTAGACATCTGCAAACGCTATTTCCTTGCAAGGAAGTGTCGCATTTACATTCATTTGAAGTGTAGACAAGGAATACATAACACTTCGCAAATCATATTATACCATACCATGAAACATAGAAATAAGATGCGATATCGCGTTTTAAGAAGCATTAGAAATCTATTGCTACGGTACGTAGACATCTGCAAACGCTATTTCCTAGCGAGGAAGTGTCGCATTCACATTAATTTGAAGTGTAGACGAGGAATACATGACACTTCGCAAATCTTATTATATCTTACCGTGATACGTATAAATGAGATGCGATATCGCGTTTTAAGAAGCGTTAGAACTCTATTGCTACGATACCTAGACATCTGCAGACGCTATTTCCTTGCAAGGAAGTTGCATTTACATTCATTTGAAGTGTAGACGAGGAATACATAGCACATCGCAAATCATATTATATCTTACCATGAAACATAGAAATGAGATGCGATATCGCGTTTTAAGAATCATAAGAAATCTATTGCTACGATACGTAGACATCTGCAATCGCTATTTCCTTGCAAGGAAGTGTCGCATTTACTTTCATTTGAATCGTAGACGAGGAATGCATAACACTTCGCAATGAATATTATATCTTATCATGAAACATAGATATGAGATGCAATATCTCGTTTTAAGAAGCATTTGAAATCTATTGCTTCAATACGTAGACATCTGCAAACGCTATTTCCTTGCAAGGAAGTGTCGCATTTACATTCATTTGAAGTGTAGACAAGGAGTACATAACACTTCGCAAATCATATTATACCTTACCATGAAACATAGAAATGAGATGCGATATCGCGTTTTAAGAATCATAAGAACTATATTGCTACGATACGTAGACATCTGCAAACGCTATTTCCTTGCAAGGAGGTGTCGCATTTACATTCATTTGATGTGTAGACGAGGAATACATAACACTTAGCAAATCATATTATATCTTACCATGAAACATAGAAATGAGATCCGATATCGCGTTTTAAGTATCATAAGATCTCTATTGCTACGATACGTAGACATCTGCAAACGCTATTTCCTTGCAAGGAAGTGTCGCATTTACATCCATTTGAAGTGTAGACGAGGAATACATGACACTTCGCAAATCATATTATATCTTACCATGAAACATAGAAATGAGATACGATATCGCGTTTTAAGAAGCATTAGAACACTATTGCTACGATAGGGAGACATTTGCAAACGCTATTTCCTTGCAAGGAAGTGTCGCATTTACATTCAATTGAAGTGTAGACGAGGAATACATAACACTTCGCAATTCATATAATATCTTACCATGAAACATAGAAATGGGATGCGATATCGCGTTTTAAGAAGCATTAGAAATCTATTGCTACGATACGTAGACATCTGCAAACGCTATTTCCTAGCGAGGAAGTGCCGTCATTCATTTGAAGTGTAGACGAGGAATACATGACACTTCGCAAATCTTATTATATCTTACCGTGATACGTAGAAATGAGATGCGATATCGCGTTTTAAGAAGCATTAGAACTCTATTGCTACGATACCTAGACATCTGCAGACGCTATTTCCTTGCAAAGAAGTGTCGCATTTACATTCATTTGAAGTGTAGACGAGGAATACATAGCACATCGCAAATCATATTTATATCTTACCATGAAGCATAGAAATGAGATGCGATATCGCGTTTTAAGAATCATAAGAAATCTATTGCTGCGCTACGTAGACATCTGCAATCGCTATTTCCTTGCAAGGAAGTGTCGCATTTACTTTCATTTGAATCGTAGACGAGGAATGCATAACACTTCGCAATGAATATTATATCTTATCATGAAACATAGATATGACATGCAATATCTCGTTTTAAGAAGCATTTGAAATCCATTGCTTCAATACGTAGACCATCTGCAAACGCTATTTCCTTGCAAGGAAGTGTCGCATTTACATTCATTTAAAGTGTAGACAAGGAGTACATAACACTTCGCAAATCATATTATACCTTACCATGAAACATAGAAATGAGATGCGATATCGCGTTTTAAAGAATCATAAGAACTATATTGCTACGATACGTAGACATCTGCAAACGCTATTTCCTTGCAAGGTAGTGTCGCATTTACATTCATTTGATATGTAGACGAGGAATACATAACACTTCGCAAATCATATTATATCTTACCATGAAACATAGAAATGAGATGCGATATCGCGTTTTAAGAAGCATTAGAACACTATTGCTACGATAGGTAGACATTTGCAAACGCTATTTCCTTGCAAGAAAGTGTCGCATTTACATTCATTTGAAGTGTAGACGAGGAATACATAACACTTCGCAAATCATATTATATCTTACCATGAAACATAGAAATGAGATGCGATATCGCGTTTTAAGAAGCATTAGAACTCTACTGCTACGATACGTAGACATCAGCAAACGCTATTTCCTTGCAATGAAGTGTCGCATTTACTTTCATTCAAATCGTAGACGAGGAATGCATAACACTTCGCAATGAATATCATATCATATCTTGAAACATAGATATGAGATGCAATATCTCGTTTTAAGAAGCATTTGAAATCTATTGCTTCAATACGTAGACATCTGCAAACGCTATTTCCTTGCAAGGAAGTGTCGCATTTACATCCATTTGAAGTGTAGACGAGGAATACATGACACTTCGCAAATCATATTATATCTTACCACGAAACCATAGAAATGTGATGCGATATCGCGTTTTAAGAAGCATTAGAACTCAATTGTTACGATACGTAGACATCTGCAAACGCTATTTCCTCCCAAGGATGTGTCTCATTTACATTCATTTGAAGTGTAGACGAGGAATACATGACACTTCGCAATGAATATTATATCTAATCATGAAACATAAATATGAGATGCAATATCTCGTTTTAAGAAGCATTAGAACTCTATTGCTACGATACCTAGACATCTGCAGACGCTATTTCCTAGCAAGGAAGTGTCGCATTTACATTCATTTGAAGTGTAGACGAGGAATACGTGACACTTCGCAAATCATATTATATCTTACCATGAAACATAGAAATGAGATGTGATATCGCGTTTTAAGAAGCATTAGAACTCTATTGCTACGATAGGTAGACATCTGCAAACGCTATTTCCTAGCAAGGAAGTGTCGCATTTACATTCATTTGAATTGTAGACGAGGAATACATAACACTTCGCAAATCATATTCTATCTTACCATGAAACATAGAAATGAGATGCGATATCGCGCTTTAAGAAGCATTAGAACTCTATTGCTACGATACCTAGACATCTGCAAACGCTATTTCCTAGCGAGGAAGTATCGCATTCACATTCATTTGAAGAGTAGACTAGGA
This sequence comes from Xylocopa sonorina, assembly GCF_050948175.1. Classification (NCBI taxonomy): domain Eukaryota; kingdom Metazoa; phylum Arthropoda; class Insecta; order Hymenoptera; family Apidae; genus Xylocopa; species Xylocopa sonorina. The sequence continues at coordinate 371,533 of NW_027490296.1, forward strand.
ACACGTAACACTTTCGCAAATCATGTTATATCTTACCATGAAACATTGATATGAGATGCAATATCTCGTTTTAAGGAGCATTTGAACTCTATTGCTTCGATACGTAGACATCTGCATACGCTATTTCCTTGCAAGGAAGTGTCGCATTTACATTCATTTGAAGTGTAGACGAGGAATACATAACAGTTGGCAAATCATATTATACCTTACCATGAAACATAGAAATGAGATGCGATATCGCGTTTTAAGAAGCATTAGAACACTATTGCTACGATAGGTAGACATTTGCAAACGCTATTTCCTTGCAAGGAAGTGTCGCATTTACATTCATTTGAAGTGTAGAGGAGGAATACATATCACTTCGCAAATCATATTACGTCTTACCATGAAACATAGAAATGAGATGCGATATCGCGTTTTAAGAAGCATTAGAACTCTATTGCTACGATACCTAGACATCTGCAGACGCTATTTCCTAGCAAGGAAGTGTCGCATTTACATTCATTTGAAGTGTAGACGAGGAATACATGACACTTCGCAAATCATATTATATCTTATCATGAAACATAGAAATGAGATGCGATAACGCGTTTTAAGAAGCACTAGAATTCTATTGCTACGATATGTAGACATCTGCAAACGCTATTTCCTTGCAAGGAAGTGTCGCATTTACATTCATTTGAAGTGTAGAGGAGGAATTAATAACACTTCGCAAATCATATTACATCTTACCGTGAAACAGAAATGAGATGCAATATCGCGTTTTAAGAAGCATTAGAACTCTATTGCTACGATACCTAGAAATCTGAAGGCGCTATTTCCTAGCAAGGAAGTGTGGCATTTACATTCATTTGAAGTGTAGACGAGGAATACATAATACTTCGCAAATCATATTATACCTTACCATGAAACATAGAAATGAGGTGCTATTTCGCGTTTTAAGAATCATAGGAATTCTATTGCTACGATACGTAGACATCTGCAAACGCTATTTCCTTGCAGGGAAGTGTCGCATTTACATTCATTTGAAGTGTAGACGAGGAATACATAACACTTCGCAAATTATATTATATTTTACCATGAAATATAGAAATGAGATGCGATATCGCATTTTAAGAAGCATTAGAACTCTAATGCTGCGATACCTAGACATCTGCAGACGCTATTTCCTTCCAAGGAAATGTCGCATTTACATTCATTTGAATCGTAGACGAGGAATGCATAACACTTCGCAATGAATATTACATCTTACCATGAAACATAGAAATGAGATGCGATATCGCGTTTTAAGAAGCATTAGAACACTACTGCTACGATAGGTAGACATTTGCAAACGCTATTTCCTTGCAAGGAAGTGTCGCAATTGCATTCATTTGAAGTGTAGACGAGGAATACATAACACTCCGCAAATCATATTATATCTTACCATGAAACATAGAAATGAGATGCGATATGGCGTTTTAAGAATCATAAGATCTCTACTGCTACGATACGTAGACAACTGCAATCGCTATTTCCTTGCAAAGAAGTGTCGCAATTACATTCATTTGAAGTGTAGCCGAGGAATACATAACACTTCGCAAATCGTATTATATCTTACCATGAAACATAGAAATGAGATGCGATATCGCGTTTTAAGAATCATAAGAACTCTATTGCTACGATACCTAGAAATCTGAAGGCGCTATTTCCTAGCAAGGAAGTGTGGCATTTACATTCATTTGAAGTGTAGACGAGGAATACATAATACTTCGCAAATCATATTATACCTTACCATGAAACATAGAAATGAGGTGCTATTTCGCGTTTTAAGAATCATAGGAATTCTATTGCTACGATACGTAGACATCTGCAAACGCTATTTCCTTGCAGGGAAGTGTCGCATTTACATTCATTTGAAGTGTAGACGAGGAATACATAACACTTCGCAAATTATATTATATTTTACCATGAAATATAGAAATGAGATGCGATATCGCATTTTAAGAAGCATTAGAACTCTAATGCTGCGATACCTAGACATCTGCAGACGCTATTTCCTTCCAAGGAAATGTCGCATTTACATTCATTTGAATCGTAGACGAGGAATGCATAACACTTCGCAATGAATATTACATCTTACCATGAAACATAGAAATGAGATGCGATATCGCGTTTTAAGAAGCATTAGAACACTACTGCTACGATAGGTAGACATTTGCAAACGCTATTTCCTTGCAAGGAAGTGTCGCAATTGCATTCATTTGAAGTGTAGACGAGGAATACATAACACTCCGCAAATCATATTATATCTTACCATGAAACATAGAAATGAGATGCGATATGGCGTTTTAAGAATCATAAGATCTCTACTGCTACGATACGTAGACAACTGCAATCGCTATTTCCTTGCAAAGAAGTGTCGCATTTACATTCATTTGAAGTGTAGCCGAGGAATACATAACACTTCGCAAATCGTATTATATCTTACCATGAAACATAGAAATGAGATGCGATATCGCGTTTTAAGAATCATAAGAACTCTATTGCTACGATACGTAGACATCTGCAAACGCTATTTCCTTGCAAGGAAGTGTCGCATTTACATTCATTTGAAGTGTAGACGAGGAATACATAACACTTCGCGAATCATATTATATCTTACCATGAAACATAGAAATGAGATGCGATATCGCGTTTTAAGAAGTATTAGAACACTACTGCTACGATAGGTAGACATCTGCAAACGCTATTTCCTAGCGAGGAAGTGTCGCATTCACATTCATTTGAAGTGTAGACGAGGAACACATAACACTCCGCAAATCATATTATATCTTATCACGAAACATAGAAATGTGATGCGATATCGCGTTTTAAGAATCATATGAACTCTATTGCTACGATACCTAGACATCTGCAGACGCTACTTCCTAGCAAGGAAGTGTCGCATTTACATTCGTTTGAAGTGTAGACGAGGAATACATAACACTTCGCAAATCATATTATATCTTACCATGAAACATAGAAATGAGATGCGATATCGCGTTTTAAGAATCATAAGAAATCTATTGCTACGATACGTAGACATCTGCAATCGCTATTTCCTTGCAAGGAAGTGTCGCATTTACTTTGATTTGAATCGTAGACGAGGAATGCATAACACTTCGCAATGAATATTATATCTTATCATGAAACATAGATATGAGATGCAATATCTCGTTTTAAAGAAGCATTTGAAATCCATTGCTTCAATACGTAGACATCTGCAAACGCTATTTCCTTGCAAGGAAGTGTCGCATTTACATTCATTTGAAGTGTAGACAAGGAGTACATAACACTTCGCAAATCTATTATACCTTACCATGAAACATAGAAATGAGATGCGATATCGCGTTTTAAGAATCATAAGAACTATATTGCTACGATACGTAGACATCTGCAAACGCTATTTCCTTGCAAGGAAGTGTCGCATTTACATTCATTTGATGTGTAGGCGAGGAATACATAACACTTAGCAAATCATATTATATCTTACCATGAAACATAGAAATGAGATCCGATATCGCGTTTTAAGTATCATAAGATCTCTATTGCTACGATACGTAGACATCTGCAAACGCTATTTCCTTGCAAGGAAGTGTCGCATTTACATCCATTTGAAGTGTAGACGAGGAATACATGACACTTCGCAAATCATATTATATCTTACCATGAAACATAGAAATGAGATACGATATCGCGTTTTAAGAAGCATTAGAACACTATTGCTACGATAGGGAGACATTTGCAAACGCTATTTCCTTGCAAGGAAGTGTCGCATTTACATTCAATTGAAGTGTAGACGAGGAATACATAACACTTCGCAATTCATATAATATCTTACCATGAAACATAGAAATGGGATGCGATATCGCGTTTTAAGAAGCATTAGAAATCTATTGCTACGATACGTAGACATCTGCAAACGCTATTTCCTAGCGAGGAAGTGCCGCATTCTCATTCATTTGAAGTGTAGACGAGGAATACATGACACTTCGCAAATCTTATTATATCTTACCGTGATACGTAGAAATGAGATGCGATATCGCGTTTTAAGAAGCATTAGAACTCTATTGCTACGATACCTAGACATCTGCAGACGCTATTTCCTTGCAAAGAAGTGTCGCATTTACATTCATTTGAAGTGTAGACGAGGAATACATAGCACATCGCAAATCATATTATATCTTACCATGAAGCATAGAAATGAGATGCGATATCGCGTTTTAAGAATCATAAGAAATCTATTGCTGCGCTACGTAGACATCTGCAATCGCTATTTCCTTGCAAGGAAGTGTCGCATTTACTTTCATTTGAATCGTAGACGAGGAATGCATAACACTTCGCAATGAATATTATATCTTATCATGAAACATAGATATGACATGCAATATCTCGTTCTAAGAAGCATTTGAAATCCATTGCTTCAATACGTAGACATCTGCAAACGCTATTTCCTTGCAAGGAAGTGTCGCATTTACATTCATTTGAAGTGTAGACAAGGAGTACATAACACTTCGCAAATCATATTATACCTTACCATGAAACATAGAAATGAGATGCGATATCGCGTTTTAAGAATCATAAGAACTATATTGCTACGATACGTAGACATCTGCAAACGCTATTTCCTTGCAAGGTAGTGTCGCATTTACATTCATTTGATGTGTAGACGAGGAATACATAACACTTAGCAAATCATATTATATCTTACCATGAAACATAGAAATGAGATCCGATATCGCGTTTTAAGTATCATAAGATCTCTATTGCTACGATACGTAGACATCTGCAAACGCTATTTCCTTGCAAGGAAGTGTCGCATTTACATCCATTTGAAGTGTAGACGAGGAATACATGACACTTCGCAAATCATATTATATCTTACCATGAAACATAGAAATGAGATACGATATCGCGTTTTAAGAAGCATTAGAACACTATTGCTACGATAGGGAGACATTTGCAAACGCTATTTCCTTGCAAGGAAGTGTCGCATTTACATTCAATTGAAGTGTAGACGAGGAATACATAACACTTCGCAATTCATATAATATCTTACCATGAAACATAGAAATGGGATGCGATATCGCGTTTTAAGAAGCATTAGAAATCTATTGCTACGATACGTAGACATCTGCAAACGCTATTTCCTAGCGAGGAAGTGCCGCATTCTCATTCATTTGAAGTGTAGACGAGGAATACATGACACTTCGCAAATCTTATTATATCTTACCGTGATACGTAGAAATGAGATGCGATATCGCGTTTTAAGAAGCATTAGAACTCTATTGCTACGATACCTAGACATCTGCAGACGCTATTTCCTTGCAAAGAAGTGTCGCATTTACATTCATTTGAAGTGTAGACGAGGAATACATAGCACATCGCAAATCATATTATATCTTACCATGAAGCATAGAAATGAGATGCGATATCGCGTTTTAAGAATCATAAGAAATCTATTGCTGCGCTACGTAGACATCTGCAATCGCTATTTCCTTGCAAGGAAGTGTCGCATTTACTTTCATTTGAATCGTAGACGAGGAATGCATAACACTTCGCAATGAATATTATATCTTATCATGAAACATAGATATGACATGCAATATCTCGTTCTAAGAAGCATTTGAAATCCATTGCTTCAATACGTAGACATCTGCAAACGCTATTTCCTTGCAAGGAAGTGTCGCATTTACATTCATTTGAAGTGTAGACAAGGAGTACATAACACTTCGCAAATCATATTATACCTTACCATGAAACATAGAAATGAGATGCGATATCGCGTTTTAAGAATCATAAGAACTATATTGCTACGATACGTAGACATCTGCAAACGCTATTTCCTTGCAAGGTAGTGTCGCATTTACATTCATTTGATATGTAGACGAGGAATACATAACACTTCGCAAATCATATTATATCTTACCATGAAACATAGAAATGAGATGCGATATCGCGTTTTAAGAAGCATTAGAACACTGTTGCTACGATAGGTAGACATTTGCAAACGCTATTTCCTTGCAAGGAAGTGTCGCATTTACATTCATTTGAAGTGTAGACGAGGAATACATAACACTTCGCAAATCATATTATATCTTACCATGAAACATAGAAATGAGATGCGATATCGCGTTTTAAGAAGCATTAGAACTCTACTGCTACGATACGTAGACATCAGCAAACGCTATTTCCTTGCAACGAAGTGTCGCATTTACTTTCATTCAAATCGTAGACGAGGAATGCATAACACTTCGCAATGAATATCATATCGTATCTTGAAACATAGGTATGAGATGCAATATCTCGTTTTAAGAAGCATTTGAAATCTATTGCTTCAATACGTAGACATCTGCAAACGCTATTTCCTTGCAAGGAAGTGTCGCATTTACATTCATTTGAAGTGTAGACAAGGAATACATAACACTTCGCAAATCATATTATACCATACCATGAAACATAGAAATAAGATGCGATATCGCGTTTTAAGAAGCATTAGAAATCTATTGCTACGGTACGTAGACATCTGCAAACGCTATTTCCTAGCGAGGAAGTGTCGCATTCACATTAATTTGAAGTGTAGACGAGGAATACATGACACTTCGCAAATCTTATTATATCTTACCGTGATACGTATAAATGAGATGCGATATCGCGTTTTAAGAAGCGTTAGAACTCTATTGCTACGATACCTAGACATCTGCAGACGCTATTTCCTTGCAAGGAAGTTGCATTTACATTCATTTGAAGTGTAGACGAGGAATACATAGCACATCGCAAATCATATTATATCTTACCATGAAACATAGAAATGAGATGCGATATCGCGTTTTAAGAATCATAAGAAATCTATTGCTACGATACGTAGACATCTGCAATCGCTATTTCCTTGCAAGGAAGTGTCGCATTTACTTTCATTTGAATCGTAGACGAGGAATGCATAACACTTCGCAATGAATATTATATCTTATCATGAAACATAGATATGAGATGCAATATCTCGTTTTAAGAAGCATTTGAAATCTATTGCTTCAATACGTAGACATCTGCAAACGCTATTTCCTTGCAAGGAAGTGTCGCATTTACATTCATTTGAAGTGTAGACAAGGAGTACATAACACTTCGCAAATCATATTATACCTTACCATGAAACATAGAAATGAGATGCGATATCGCGTTTTAAGAATCATAAGAACTATATTGCTACGATACGTAGACATCTGCAAACGCTATTTCCTTGCAAGGAGGTGTCGCATTTACATTCATTTGATGTGTAGACGAGGAATACATAACACTTAGCAAATCATATTATATCTTACCATGAAACATAGAAATGAGATCCGATATCGCGTTTTAAGTATCATAAGATCTCTATTGCTACGATACGTAGACATCTGCAAACGCTATTTCCTTGCAAGGAAGTGTCGCATTTACATCCATTTGAAGTGTAGACGAGGAATACATGACACTTCGCAAATCATATTATATCTTACCATGAAACATAGAAATGAGATACGATATCGCGTTTTAAGAAGCATTAGAACACTATTGCTACGATAGGGAGACATTTGCAAACGCTATTTCCTTGCAAGGAAGTGTCGCATTTACATTCAATTGAAGTGTAGACGAGGAATACATAACACTTCGCAATTCATATAATATCTTACCATGAAACATAGAAATGGGATGCGATATCGCGTTTTAAGAAGCATTAGAAATCTATTGCTACGATACGTAGACATCTGCAAACGCTATTTCCTAGCGAGGAAGTGCCGCATTCTCATTCATTTGAAGTGTAGACGAGGAATACATGACACTTCGCAAATCTTATTATATCTTACCGTGATACGTAGAAATGAGATGCGATATCGCGTTTTAAGAAGCATTAGAACTCTATTGCTACGATACCTAGACATCTGCAGACGCTATTTCCTTGCAAAGAAGTGTCGCATTTACATTCATTTGAAGTGTAGACGAGGAATACATAGCACATCGCAAATCATATTATATCTTACCATGAAGCATAGAAATGAGATGCGATATCGCGTTTTAAGAATCATAAGAAATCTATTGCTGCGCTACGTAGACATCTGCAATCGCTATTTCCTTGCAAGGAAGTGTCGCATTTACTTTCATTTGAATCGTAGACGAGGAATGCATAACACTTCGCAATGAATATTATATCTTATCATGAAACATAGATATGACATGCAATATCTCGTTTTAAGAAGCATTTGAAATCCATTGCTTCAATACGTAGACATCTGCAAACGCTATTTCCTTGCAAGGAAGTGTCGCATTTACATTCATTTAAAGTGTAGACAAGGAGTACATAACACTTCGCAAATCATATTATACCTTACCATGAAACATAGAAATGAGATGCGATATCGCGTTTTAAGAATCATAAGAACTATATTGCTACGATACGTAGACATCTGCAAACGCTATTTCCTTGCAAGGTAGTGTCGCATTTACATTCATTTGATATGTAGACGAGGAATACATAACACTTCGCAAATCATATTATATCTTACCATGAAACATAGAAATGAGATGCGATATCGCGTTTTAAGAAGCATTAGAACACTATTGCTACGATAGGTAGACATTTGCAAACGCTATTTCCTTGCAAGAAAGTGTCGCATTTACATTCATTTGAAGTGTAGACGAGGAATACATAACACTTCGCAAATCATATTATATCTTACCATGAAACATAGAAATGAGATGCGATATCGCGTTTTAAGAAGCATTAGAACTCTACTGCTACGATACGTAGACATCAGCAAACGCTATTTCCTTGCAATGAAGTGTCGCATTTACTTTCATTCAAATCGTAGACGAGGAATGCATAACACTTCGCAATGAATATCATATCATATCTTGAAACATAGATATGAGATGCAATATCTCGTTTTAAGAAGCATTTGAAATCTATTGCTTCAATACGTAGACATCTGCAAACGCTATTTCCTTGCAAGGAAGTGTCGCATTTACATCCATTTGAAGTGTAGACGAGGAATACATGACACTTCGCAAATCATATTATATCTTACCACGAAACATAGAAATGTGATGCGATATCGCGTTTTAAGAAGCATTAGAACTCAATTGTTACGATACGTAGACATCTGCAAACGCTATTTCCTCCCAAGGATGTGTCTCATTTACATTCATTTGAAGTGTAGACGAGGAATACATGACACTTCGCAATGAATATTATATCTAATCATGAAACATAAATATGAGATGCAATATCTCGTTTTAAGAAGCATTAGAACTCTATTGCTACGATACCTAGACATCTGCAGACGCTATTTCCTAGCAAGGAAGTGTCGCATTTACATTCATTTGAAGTGTAGACGAGGAATACGTGACACTTCGCAAATCATATTATATCTTACCATGAAACATAGAAATGAGATGTGATATCGCGTTTTAAGAAGCATTAGAACTCTATTGCTACGATAGGTAGACATCTGCAAACGCTATTTCCTAGCAAGGAAGTGTCGCATTTACATTCATTTGAATTGTAGACGAGGAATACATAACACTTCGCAAATCATATTCTATCTTACCATGAAACATAGAAATGAGATGCGATATCGCGCTTTAAGAAGCATTAGAACTCTATTGCTACGATACCTAGACATCTGCAAACGCTATTTCCTAGCGAGGAAGTATCGCATTCACATTCATTTGAAGAGTAGACTAGGAACACGTAACACTTCGCAAATCATGTTATATCTTACCATGAAACATTGATATGAGATGCAATATCTCGTTTTAAGGAGCATTTGAACTCTATTGCTTCGATACGTAGACATCTGCATACGCTATTTCCTTGCAAGGAAGTGTCGCATTTACATTCATTTGAAGTGTAGACGAGGAATACATAACAGTTGGCAAATCATATTATACCTTACCATGAAACATAGAAATGAGATGCGATATCGCGTTTTAAGAAGCATTAGAACACTATTGCTACGATAGGTAGACATTTGCAAACGCTATTTCCTTGCAAGGAAGTGTCGCATTTACATTCATTTGAAGTGTAGAGGAGGAATACATATCACTTCGCAAATCATATTACGTCTTACCATGAAACATAGAAATGAGATGCGATATCGCGTTTTAAGAAGCATTAGAACTCTATTGCTACGATACCTAGACATCTGCAGACGCTATTTCCTAGCAAGGAAGTGTCGCATTTACATTCATTTGAAGTGTAGACGAGGAATACATGACACTTCGCAAATCATATTATATCTTATCATGAAACATAGAAATGAGATGCGATAACGCGTTTTAAGAAGCACTAGAATTCTATTGCTACGATATGTAGACATCTGCAAACGCTATTTCCTTGCAAGGAAGTGTCGCATTTACATTCATTTGAAGTGTAGAGGAGGAATTAATAACACTTCGCAAATCATATTACATCTTACCGTGAAACAGAAATGAGATGCAATATCGCGTTTTAAGAAGCATTAGAACTCTATTGCTACGATACCTAGAAATCTGAAGGCGCTATTTCCTAGCAAGGAAGTGTGGCATTTACATTCATTTGAAGTGTAGACGAGGAATACATAATACTTCGCAAATCATATTATACCTTACCATGAAACATAGAAATGAGGTGCTATTTCGCGTTTTAAGAATCATAGGAATTCTATTGCTACGATACGTAGACATCTGCAAACGCTATTTCCTTGCAGGGAAGTGTCGCATTTACATTCATTTGAAGTGTAGACGAGGAATACATAACACTTCGCAAATTATATTATATTTTACCATGAAATATAGAAATGAGATGCGATATCGCATTTTAAGAAGCATTAGAACTCTAATGCTGCGATACCTAGACATCTGCAGACGCTATTTCCTTCCAAGGAAATGTCGCATTTACATTCATTTGAATCGTAGACGAGGAATGCATAACACTTCGCAATGAATATTACATCTTACCATGAAACATAGAAATGAGATGCGATATCGCGTTTTAAGAAGCATTAGAACACTACTGCTACGATAGGTAGACATTTGCAAACGCTATTTCCTTGCAAGGAAGTGTCGCAATTGCATTCATTTGAAGTGTAGACGAGGAATACATAACACTCCGCAAATCATATTATATCTTACCATGAAACATAGAAATGAGATGCGATATGGCGTTTTAAGAATCATAAGATCTCTACTGCTACGATACGTAGACAACTGCAATCGCTATTTCCTTGCAAAGAAGTGTCGCAATTACATTCATTTGAAGTGTAGCCGAGGAATACATAACACTTCGCAAATCGTATTATATCTTACCATGAAACATAGAAATGAGATGCGATATCGCGTTTTAAGAATCATAAGAACTCTATTGCTACGATACCTAGAAATCTGAAGGCGCTATTTCCTAGCAAGGAAGTGTGGCATTTACATTCATTTGAAGTGTAGACGAGGAATACATAATACTTCGCAAATCATATTATACCTTACCATGAAACATAGAAATGAGGTGCTATTTCGCGTTTTAAGAATCATAGGAATTCTATTGCTACGATACGTAGACATCTGCAAACGCTATTTCCTTGCAGGGAAGTGTCGCATTTACATTCATTTGAAGTGTAGACGAGGAATACATAACACTTCGCAAATTATATTATATTTTACCATGAAATATAGAAATGAGATGCGATATCGCATTTTAAGAAGCATTAGAACTCTAATGCTGCGATACCTAGACATCTGCAGACGCTATTTCCTTCCAAGGAAATGTCGCATTTACATTCATTTGAATCGTAGACGAGGAATGCATAACACTTCGCAATGAATATTACATCTTACCATGAAACATAGAAATGAGATGCGATATCGCGTTTTAAGAAGCATTAGAACACTACTGCTACGATAGGTAGACATTTGCAAACGCTATTTCCTTGCAAGGAAGTGTCGCAATTGCATTCATTTGAAGTGTAGACGAGGAATACATAACACTCCGCAAATCATATTATATCTTACCATGAAACATAGAAATGAGATGCGATATGGCGTTTTAAGAATCATAAGATCTCTACTGCTACGATACGTAGACAACTGCAATCGCTATTTCCTTGCAAAGAAGTGTCGCATTTACATTCATTTGAAGTGTAGCCGAGGAATACATAACACTTCGCAAATCGTATTATATCTTACCATGAAACATAGAAATGAGATGCGATATCGCGTTTTAAGAATCATAAGAACTCTATTGCTACGATACGTAGACATCTGCAAACGCTATTTCCTTGCAAGGAAGTGTCGCATTTACATTCATTTGAAGTGTAGACGAGGAATACATAACACTTCGCGAATCATATTATATCTTACCATGAAACATAGAAATGAGATGCGATATCGCGTTTTAAGAAGTATTAGAACACTACTGCTACGATAGGTAGACATTTGCAAACGCTATTTTCCTGCAAAAAAGTGTCGCATTTACATTCATTTGAAGTATAGACGAGGAATACATAACACTTCGCAAATCATATTATATCTTACCATGAAACATAGAAATGAGATGCGATATCGCGTTTTAAGAATCATAAGAACTCTACTGCTACGATACGTAGACATCTGCAATCGCTATTTTCTTGCAAAAAAGTGTCGCGTTTACATTCATTTGAAGTGTAGCCGAGGAATACATAACACTTCGCAAATCGTATTATATCTTACCATGAACCATAGAAATGAGATGCGATATCGCGTTTTAAGAAGCATTAGAACACTACTGCTACGATACGTAGACATCTGCAATCGCTATTTTCCTGCAAAAAAGTGTCGCATTTACATTCATTTGAAGTGTAGCCTAGGAATACATAACACTTCGCAAATCGTATTATATCTTACCATGAAACATAGAAATGAGATGCGATATCGCGTTTTAAGAAGCATTAGAACTCTATTGCTACGATCCGTAGACATCTGCAAACGCTATTTCCTTGCAAGGAAGTGTCGCATTTACATTTATTCGAATCGTAGACGAGGAATGCATATCACTTCGCAATGAATATTATATCTTATAATGAAACATAGATATGAGATGCAATATCTCGTTTTAAGAAGCATTTGAACTCTATTGTTTCGATACGTAGACATCTGCAAACGCTATTTCCTTGCAAGGAAGTGTCGCATTTACATTCATTTGAAGTGTAGAAGAGGAATACATAACACTCCGCAAATCATATTATATCTTACCATGAAACATAGAAATGAGATGCGATATCGCGTTTTAAGAATCATAAGAACTCTATTGCAACGATACGTAGACATCTACAAAAGCTATTTCCTTGCAAAGAAGTGTCGCATTTACATTCATTTGACGTGTATACGAGGAATACATGATACTTCGCAAATCATATTATATCTTACCATGAAATATAGAAACGAGATGCGATATCGCGTTTTAAGAAGCATTAGAACACAATTGCTACGATAGATAGACATTTGCAAACGCTATTTCCTAGCAAAGAAGTGTCGCATTTACATTCATTTGAAGTGTAGGCGAGGAATACATAACACTTCGCAAATCATATTATATCTTACCGTGAAACATAGAAATGAGATGCGATATCGCGTTTTAAGAATCATAAGATCTCTACTGCTACGATACGTAGACATCTGCAATCGCTATTTCCTTGCAAAGAAGTGTCGCATTTACATTCATTTGAAGTGTAGCCGAGGAATACATAACACTTCGCAAATCGTATTATATCTTACCATGAAACATAGAGATGAGATGCGATATCGCGTTTTAAGAATCATAAGAACTCTATTGCTACGATACGTAGACATCTGCAAACGCTATTTCCTTGCAAGGAAGTGTCGCATTTACATTCATTTGAAGTGTAGACGAGGAATACATAACACTTCGCAAATCATATTATATCTTACCATGAAACATAGAAATGAGATGCGATATCGCGTTTTAAGAATCATAAGAACTCTACTACTACGATACGTAGACATCTGCAATCGCTATTTTCTTGCAAAAAAAGTGTCGCATTTACATTCATTTGAAGTGTAGCCGAGGAATACATAACACTTCGCAAATCGTATTATATCTTACCATGAAACATAGAATTGAGATGCGATATCGCGTTTTAAGAAGCATTAGAACTCTACTGCTACGATACGTAGACATCTGCAATCGCTATTTTCCTGCAAAAAAGTGTCGCATTTACATTCATTTGAAGTGTAGCCGAGGAATACATAACACTTCGCAAATCGTATTATATCTTACCATGAAACATAGAAATGAGATGCGATATCGCGTTTTAAGAAGCATTAGAACTCTATTGCTACGATCCGTAGACATCTGCAAACGCTATTTCCTTGCAAGGAAGTGTCGCATTTACATTCATTCGAATCGTAGACGAGGAATGCATATCACTACGCAATGAATATTATATCTTATAATGAAACATAGATATGAGATGCAATATCTCGTTTTAAGGAGCATTAGAACACTATTGCTACGATACCTAGACATCTGCAGACGCTATTTCCTAGCAGGGAAGTGTCGCATTTACTTTCATTTGAAGTGTAGACGAGGAATACATGATACTTCGCAAATGATATTATATCTTACCATGAAACATAGAAATGAGATGCGATATCGCGTTTTAAGAAGCATTTGAACTTTATTGCTTCGATACGTAGACATCTGCAAACGCTATTTTCTTGCAAAAAAGTGTCACATTCACATTCATTTGAATCGTAGACGAGGAATGCATAACACTTCGCAATGAATATTATATCTTATCATGAAACGTAAAAATGACATGCAAAATAGCGTTCTAAGAATCATAAGAACTCTATTGCTACGATACGTAGACATCTGCAAACGCTATTTCCTTGCAAGGAAGTGTCGCATTTTCATTCATTTGAATCGTAGACGAGGAATGCATAACACTTCGCAATGAATATTATATGTTATCATGAAACATAGATATGAGATGCAATATCTCGTTTTAAGAAGCATTTGAACTCTATTGCTTCGATACGTAGACATCTGCAAACACTATTTGCTAGCGAGGAAGTGTCGCATTCACATTCATTTGAAGTGTAGACGAGGAATACATAACACTTCGCAAGTCATATTGTATCTTACCATGAAACATAGAAATGAGACGCGATATCGCGTTTTAAGAATCATAAGAACTCTATTGCTACGATACGTAGACATCTGCAAACGCTATATTCTTGCAAGGAAGTGTCGCATTTACATTCATTTGATGTGTAGACGAGGAATACATAACACTTCGCAAATCATATTGATACCTTACCATGAAACATAGAAATGTGATGCGATATCGCGTTTTAAGAATCATAAGAACTCTATTGCTACGATACGTAGACATCTGCAAACGCTATTTCCTTGCGAGGAAGTGTCGCATTTACATTCATTTGAATCGTAGACGAGGAATGCATAACACTTCGCAATGAATATTATATCTTATCATCAAACATAGATATGAGATGCAATATCTCGTTTAAGAAGCATTAGAACTCTATTGCTACGATACGTAGACATCTGCAAACGCTATTTCCTTGCAAGGAAGTGTCGCAATTACATTCGGTTGATGTGTAGACGAGGAATACATAACACTTCGCAAATCATATTACATCTTACCATGAAACATAGAAATGAGATGCGATATCGCGTTTTAAGAAGCATTAGAACACTACTGCTACGATAGGTAGACATTTGCAAACGCTATTTCCTTGCAAGGAAGTGTCGCAATTGCATTCATTTGAAGTGTAGACGAGGAATACATAACACTCCGCAAATCATATTATATCTTACCATGAAACATAGAAATGAGATGCGATATGGCGTTTTAAGAATCATAAGATCTCTACTGCTACGATACGTAGACAACTGCAATCGCTATTTCCTTGCAAAGAAGTGTCGCATTTACATTCATTTGAAGTGTAGCCGAGGAATACATAACACTTCGCAAATCGTATTATATCTTACCATGAAACATAGAAGTGAGATGCGATATCGCGTTTTAAGAATCATAAGAACTCTATTGCTACGATACGTAGACA
The DNA here is from genome assembly GCF_050948175.1 of Xylocopa sonorina. Taxonomy (NCBI): domain Eukaryota; kingdom Metazoa; phylum Arthropoda; class Insecta; order Hymenoptera; family Apidae; genus Xylocopa; species Xylocopa sonorina. Next base: position 387,646 of record NW_027490296.1, read on the forward strand.
TCTGCAAACGCTATTTCCTTGCAAGGAAGTGTCGCATTTACATTCATTTGAAGTGTAGACGAGGAATACATAACACTTCGCGAATCATATTATATCTTACCATGAAACATAGAAATGAGATGCGATATCGCGTTTTAAGAAGTATTAGAAGAACACTACTGCTACGATAGTAGACATTTGCAAACGCTATTTTCCTGCAAAAAAGTGTCGCATTTACATTCATTTGAAGTATAGACGAGGAATACATAACACTTCGCAAATCATATTATATCTTACCATGAACATAGAAATGAGATGCGATATCGCGTTTTAAGAATCATAAGAACTCTACTGCTACGATACGTAGACATCTGCAATCGCTATTTTCTTGCAAAAAAGTGTCGCGTTTACATTCATTTGAAGTGTAGCCGAGGAATACATAACACTTCGCAAATCGTATTATATCTTACCATGAACCATAGAAATGAGATGCGATATCGCGTTTTAAGAAGCATTAGAACACTACTGCTACGATACGTAGACATTTGCAATCGCTATTTTCCTGCAAAAAAGTGTCGCATTTACATTCATTGAAGTGTAGCCGAGGAATACATAACACTTCGCAAATCGTATTATATCTTACCATGAAACATAGAAATGAGATGCGATATCGCGTTTTAAGAAGCATTAGAACTCTATTGCTACGATCCGTAGACATCTGCAAACGCTATTTCCTTGCAAGGAAGTGTTCGCATTTACATTATTCGAATCGTAGACGAGGAATGCATATCACTTCGCAATGAATATTATATCTTATAATGAAACATAGATATGAGATGCAATATCTCGTTTAAGAAGCATTTGAACTCTATTGTTTCGATACGTAGACATCTGCAAACGCTATTTCCTTGCAAGGAAGTGTCGCATTTACATTCATTTGAAGTGTAGAAGAGGAATACATAACACTCCGCAAATCATATTATATCTTACCATGAAACATAGAAATGAGATGCGATATCGCGTTTTAAGAATCATAAGAACTCTATTGCAACGATACGTAGACATCTACAAAAGCTATTTCCTTGCAAAGAAGTGTCGCATTTACATTCATTTGACGTGTAGACGAGGAATACATGATACTTCGCAAATCATATTATATCTTACCATGAAATATAGAAACGAGATGCGATATCGCGTTTTAAGAAGCATTAGAACACAATTGCTACGATAGATAGACATTTGCAAACGCTATTTCCTAGCAAAGAAGTGTCGCATTTACATTCATTTGAAGTGTAGGCGAGGAATACATAACACTTCGCAAATCATATTATATCTTACCGTGAAACATAGAAATGAGATGCGATATCGCGTTTTAAGAATCATAAGATCTCTACTGCTACGATACGTAGACATCTGCAATCGCTATTTCCTTGCAAAGAAGTGTCGCATTTACATTCATTTGAAGTGTAGCCGAGGAATACATAACACTTCGCAAATCGTATTATATCTTACCATGAAACATAGAGATGAGATGCGATATCGCGTTTTTAAGAATCATAAGAACTCTATTGCTACGATACGTAGACATCTGCAAACGCTATTTCCTTGCAAGGAAGTGTCGCATTTACATTCATTTGAAGTGTAGACGAGGAATACATAACACTTCGCAAATCATATTATATCTTACCATGAAACATAGAAATGAGATGCGATATCGCGTTTTAAGAATCATAAGAACTCTACTACTACGATACGTAGACATCTGCAATCGCTATTTTCTTGCAAAAAAGTGTCGCATTTACATTCATTTGAAGTGTAGCCGAGGAATACATAACACTTCGCAAATCGTATTATATCTTACCATGAAACATAGAATTGAGATGCGATATCGCGTTTTAAGAAGCATTAGAACTCTACTGCTACGATACGTAGACATCTGCAATCGCTATTTTCCTGCAAAAAAGTGTCGCATTTACATTCATTTGAAGTGTAGCCGAGGAATACATAACACTTCGCAAATCGTATTATATCTTACCATGAAACATAGAAATGAGATGCGATATCGCGTTTTAAGAAGCATTAGAACTCTATTGCTACGATCCGTAGACATCTGCAAACGCTATTTCCTTGCAAGGAAGTGTCGCATTTACATTCATTCGAATCGTAGACGAGGAATGCATATCACTACGCAATGAATATTATATCTTATAATGAAACATAGATATGAGATGCAATATCTCGTTTTAAGAAGCATTTGAACTCTATTGCTTCGATACGTAGAAATCTGCAAACGCTATTTCCTTGCAAGGAAGTGTCGCATTTACATCCATTTGAAGTGTAGACGAGGAATACATGACACTTCGCAATCATATTATATCTTACCATGAAACGTAGAAATGAGATGCGGTATCGCGTTTTTAAGGAGCATTAGAAATCTATTGCTACGATACGTAGACATCTGCAAACGCTATTTCCTAGCGAGGAAGTGTCGCATTCACATTCATTTGAAGTGTAGACGAGGAATACATAACACTTCGCAAATCATATTATATCTTACCATGAAACATAGAAATGAGATGCGATATCGCGTTTTAAGAATCATAAGAACTCTATTGCTACGATACGTAGACATCTGCAAACGCTACTTCCTTGCAAGGAAGTGCCGCATTTACATTCATTTGAATCGTAGACGAGGAATGCATAACACTTCGCAATGAATATTATATCTTATCATGAAACATAGATATGAGATGCATATCTCGTTTTAAGGAGCATTAGAACACTATTGCTACGATACCTAGACATCTGCAGACGCTATTTCCTAGCAGGGAAGTGTCGCATTTACTTTCATTTGAAGTGTAGACGAGGAATACATGATACTTCGCAAATGATATTATATCTTACCATGAAACATAGAAATGAGATGCGATATCGCGTTTTAAGAAGCATTTGAACTTTATTGCTTCGATACGTAGACATCTGCAAACGCTATTTTCTTGCAAAAAAGTGTCACATTCACATTCATTTGAATCGTAGACGAGGAATGCATAACACTTCGCAATGAATATTATATCTTATCATGAAACAAAGATATGAGATGCAATATCTCGTTTTAATAGAACACTATTGCTACGATACCTAGACATCTGCAGACGCTATTTCCTAGCAGGGAAGTGTCGCATTTACTTTCATTTGCAGTGTAGACGAGGAATAAATGACACTTCGCAAATCATATTATATCCTACCATGAAACATAGAAATGAGATGCGATATCGCGTTTTAAGAAGCATTAGAACTCTATTGCTACGATACGTAGAAATCTGCAAACGCTATTTCCTTGCAAGGAAGTGTCGAATTTACTTTCACTTGAATCGTAGACGAGGAATGCATAACACTTCGCAATGAATATTATATCTTATCATGAAACAAAGATATGAGATGCAATATCTCGTTTTAAGAAGCATTTGAACTCTATTGCTTCGATACGTAGACATCTGCAAACGCTATTTCCTTGCAAGGAAGTGTCGCATTTACATTCATTTGAAGTGTAGACGAGGAATGCATAACACTTCGCAAATCATATTATATCTTACCATGAAACATAGAAATGAGATGCGATATCGCGTTTTAAGAAGTATTAGAACACTACTGCTACGATAGGTAGACATTTGCAAACGCTATTTTCCTGCAAAAAAGTGTCGCATTTACATTCATTTGAAGTGTAGACGAGGAATACATAACACTTCGCAAATCATATTATATCTTACCATGAAACATAGAAATGAGATGCGATATCGCGTTTTAAGAATCATAAGAACTCTATTGCTACGATACGTAGACGTCTGCAAACGCTACTTCCTTGCAAGGAAGTGCCGCATTTACATTCATTTGAATCGTAGACGAGGAATGCATAACACTTCGCAATGAATATTATATCTTATCATGAAACATAGATATGAGATGCAATATCTCGTTTTAAGGAGCATTAGAACACTATTGCTACGATACCTAGACATCTGCAGACGCTATTTCCTAGCAGGGAAGTGTCGCATTTACTTTCATTTGAAGTGTAGACGAGGAATACATGATACTTCGCAAATGATATTATATCTTACCATGAAACATAGAAATGAGATGCGATATCGCGGTTTAAGAAGCATTTGAACTCTATTGCTACGATACGTAGACATCTGCAATCGCTATTTCCTTGCAAGGAAGTGTCGCATTTACTTTCATTTGAATCGTAGACGAAGAATACATGACACTTCGCAAATCATATTATATCTTACCATGAAACGTAAAAATGTGATGCAATATAGCGTTCTAAGAATCATAAGAACTCTATTGCTACGATACGTAGACATCTGCAAACGCTATTTCCTTGCGAGGAAGTGTCGCATTTACATTCATTTGAATCGTAGACGAGGAATGCATAACACTTCGCAATGAATATTATATCTTATCATCAAACATAGATATGAGATGCAATATCTCGTTTTAAGAAGCATTAGAACTCTATTGCTACGATACGTAGACATCTGCAAACGCTATTTCCTTGCAAGGAAGTGTCGCAATTACATTCGGTTGATGTGTAGACGAGGAATACATAACACTTCGCAAATCATATTATATCTTACCATGAAACATAGAAATGAGATGCGATATCGTGTTCTAAGAAGCATTAGAACACTACTGCTACGATAGGTAGACATTTGCAAACGCTATTTCCTTGCAAGGAAGTGTCGCATTTACATTCATTTGAACCGTAGACGAGGAATGCATAACACTTCGCAATGAATATTATATCTTATCATGAAACATAGATATGAGATGCAATATCTCGTTTTAAGAAGCATTTGAACTCTATTGCTTCGATACGTAGACATTTGCTAACGCTATTTCCATGCAAGGAAGTGTCGCATTTACATTCATTTGAAGTGTCGACGAGGAATACATGATACTTCGCAAATCATATTATATCTTACCATGAAACATAGGAATGAGATGTGATATCGCGTTTTAAGAAGCATCAGAACTCTATTACTACGATACGTAGACACGTGCAAACTCTATTTCCTTGCAAGGAAGTGTCGCATTTACATTCATTTGAATCGTAGACGAGGAATGCATAACACTTCGCAAATCATATTATATCTTACCATGAAACATAGAAATGAGATGCGATATCGCGTGTTAAGAAGCATTAGAACTCTATTGCTACGATACGTAGACATCTGCAAACGCTATTACCTTGCAAGGAAGTGTCGCATTTACTTTCATTTGAATCGTAGACGAGGAATACATGACACTTCGCAAATCATATTATATCTTACCATGAAACATAGAAATGAGATGCGATATCGCGTTTTAAGAAGCATTAGAACTCTATTGCTACGATACGTAGACATCTGCAAACGCTATTTCCTTGCAAGGAAGTGTCGCATTTACATTCATTTGAATCGTAGACGAGGAATGCATAACACTTCGCAATGAATATTATATGTTATCATGAAACATAGATATGAGATGCAATATCTCGTTTTAAGAAGCATTTGAACTCTATTGCTTCGATACGTAGACATCTGCAAACACTATTTGCTAGCGAGGAAGTGTCGCATTCACATTCATTTGAAGTGTAGACGAGGAATACATAACACTTCGCAAGTCATATTGTATCTTACCATGAAACATAGAAATGAGACGCGATATCGCGTTTTAAGAATCATAAGAACTCTATTGCTACGATACGTAGACATCTGCAAACGCTATTTTCTTGCAAGGAAGTGTCGCATTTACATTCATTTGATGTGTAGACGAGGAATACATAACACTTCGCAAATCATATTATACCTTACCATGAAACATAGAAATGAGATGCGATATCGCGTTTTAAGAATCATAAGAACTCTATTGCTACGATACGTAGACATCTGCAAACGCTATTTCCTTGCGAGGAAGTGTCGCATTTACATTCATTTGAAGTGTAGACGAGGAATACATGACACTCCGCAAATCATATTATATCTTACCATGAAATATAGAAATGAGATGCGATATCGCGTTTTAAGAAGCAATAAAACTCTATTGCTACGATAGGTAGACATCTGCAAACGCTATTTCCTTACAAGGAAGTGTCACATTTACATTCATTTGAAGTGTAGACGAGGAATACATAACACTTCGCAAATCATATTATTCCTTACCATGAAACATAGAAATGTGATGCAATATAGCGTTCTAAGAATCATAAGAACTCTATTGCTACGATACGTAGACATCTGCAAACGCTATTTCCTTGCGAGGAAGTGTCGCATTTACATTCATTTGAATCGTAGACGAGGAATGCATAACACTTCGCAATGAATATTATATCTTATCATCAAACATAGATATGAGATGCAATATCTCGTTTTAAGAAGCATTAGAACTCTATTGCTACGATACGTAGACATCTGCAAACGCTATTTCCTTGCAAGGAAGTGTCGCAATTACATTCGGTTGATGTGTAGACGAGGAATACATAACACTTCGCAAATCATATTATATCTTACCATGAAACATAGAAATGAGATGCGATATCGTGTTCTAAGAAGCATTAGAACACTACTGCTACGATAGGTAGACATTTGCAAACGCTATTTCCTTGCAAGGAAGTGTCGCATTTACATTCATTTGAACCGTAGACGAGGAATGCATAACACTTCGCAATGAATATTATATCTTATCATGAAACATAGATATGAGATGCAATATCTCGTTTTAAGAAGCATTTGAACTCTATTGCTTCGATACGTAGACATTTGCTAACGCTATTTCCATGCAAGGAAGTGTCGCATTTACATTCATTTGAAGTGTCGACGAGGAATACATGATACTTCGCAAATCATATTATATCTTACCATGAAACATAGGAATGAGATGTGATATCGCGTTTTAAGAAGCATCAGAACTCTATTACTACGATACGTAGACACGTGCAAACTCTATTTCCTTGCAAGGAAGTGTCGCATTTACATTCATTTGAATCGTAGACGAGGAATGCATAACACTTCGCAAATCATATTATATCTTACCATGAAACATAGAAATGAGATGCGATATCGCGTGTTAAGAAGCATTAGAACTCTATTGCTACGATACGTAGACATCTGCAAACGCTATTACCTTGCAAGGAAGTGTCGCATTTACTTTCATTTGAATCGTAGACGAGGAATACATGACACTTCGCAAATCATATTATATCTTACCATGAAACATAGAAATGAGATGCGATATCGCGTTTTAAGAAGCATTAGAACTCTATTGCTACGATACGTAGACATCTGCAAACGCTATTTCCTTGCAAGGAAGTGTCGCATTTACATTCATTTGAATCGTAGACGAGGAATGCATAACACTTCGCAATGAATATTATATGTTATCATGAAACATAGATATGAGATGCAATATCTCGTTTTAAGAAGCATTTGAACTCTATTGCTTCGATACGTAGACATCTGCAAACACTATTTGCTAGCGAGGAAGTGTCGCATTCACATTCATTTGAAGTGTAGACGAGGAATACATAACACTTCGCAAGTCATATTGTATCTTACCATGAAACATAGAAATGAGACGCGATATCGCGTTTTAAGAATCATAAGAACTCTATTGCTACGATACGTAGACATCTGCAAACGCTATTTTCTTGCAAGGAAGTGTCGCATTTACATTCATTTGATGTGTAGACGAGGAATACATAACACTTCGCAAATCATATTATACCTTACCATGAAACATAGAAATGAGATGCGATATCGCGTTTTAAGAATCATAAGAACTCTATTGCTACGATACGTAGACATCTGCAAACGCTATTTCCTTGCGAGGAAGTGTCGCATTTACATTCATTTGAAGTGTAGACGAGGAATACATGACACTCCGCAAATCATATTATATCTTACCATGAAATATAGAAATGAGATGCGATATCGCGTTTTAAGAAGCAATAAAACTCTATTGCTACGATAGGTAGACATCTGCAAACGCTATTTCCTTACAAGGAAGTGTCACATTTACATTCATTTGAAGTGTAGACGAGGAATACATAACACTTCGCAAATCATATTATTCCTTACCATGAAACATAGAAATGGGATGCGATATCGCCTTTTAAGAATCATAAGAACTCTATTGCTACGATACGTAGACATCTGCAATCGTTATTTCCATGCAAGGAAGTGTCGCATTTACTTTCATTTGAATCGTAGACGAGGAATACATGACACTTCGCAATGAATATTATATCTTATCATGAAACATAGGTATGAGATGCAATATCTCGTTTTAAGAAGTATTTGAACTCTATTGCTTCGATACGTAGACATCTGCTAACGCTATTTCCATGCAAGGAAGTGTCGCATTTACATTCATTTGAAGTGTCGACGAGGAATACATGATACTTCGCAAATCATATTATATCTTACCATGAAACATAGGAATGAGATGCAATATCTCGTTTTAAGAAGCATTAGAACTCTATTGCTACGATACGTAGACATCTGCAAACGCTATTTCCTTGCAAGGAAGTTTCGCATTTACATTCGTTTGATGTGTAGACGAGGAATACATAACACTTCGCAAATCATATTATATCTTACCATGAAACATAGAAATGAGATGCGATATCGTGTTCTAAGAAGCATTAGAACACTACTGCTACGATAGGTAGACATTTGCAAACGCTATTTCCTTGCAAGGAAGTGTCGCATTTGCATTCATTTGAAGTGTAGACGACGAATACATAACACTCCGCAAATCATATTATATCTTACCATGAAACATAGAAATGAGATGCGATATCGCGTTTTAAGAATCTTAAGATCTCTACTGCTACGATACGTAGACAACTGCAATCGCTATTTCCTTGCAAAGAAGTGTCGCATTTATATTCATTTGAAGTGTAGCCGAGGAATACATAACACTTCGCAAATCGTATTATATCTTACCATGAAACATAGAAATGAGATGCGATATCGCGTTTTAAGAATCGTAAGAACTCTATTGCTACGATACGTAGACATCTGCAAACGCTATTTCCTAGCGAGGAAGTATCGCATTCACATTCATTTGAAGTGTAGACGAGGAATACATAACACTTCGCAAATCATATTATATCTTACCATGAAACATAGAAATGAGATCCGATATCGCGTTTTAAGAATCATAAGAACTCTATTACTACGATACGTAGACACCTGCAAACTCTATTTCCTTGCAAGGAAGTGCCGCATTTACATTCATTTGAATCGTAGACGAGGAATGCATAACACTTCGCAAATCATATTATATCTTACCATGAAACATAGAAATGAGATGCGATATCGCGTGTTAAGACGCATTAGAACTCTATTGCTACGATACGTAGACATCTGCAAACGCTATTACCTTGCAAGGAAGTGTCGCATTTACTTTCATTTGAATCGTAGACGAGGAATACATGACACTTCGCAAATCATATTATATCTTACCATGAAACATAGAAATGAGATGCGATATCGCGTTTTAAGAAGCATTAGAACTCTATTGCTACGATACGTAGACATCTGCAAACGCTATTTCCTTGCAAGGAAGTGTCGCATTTACATTCATTTGAATCGTAGACGAGGAATGCACAACACTTCGCAATGAATATTATATCTTATCATGAAACATAGATATGAGATGCAATATCTCGTTTTAAGAAGCATTTGAACTCTATTGCTTCGATACGTAGACATCTGCAAACGCTATTTCCCTGCAAGGAAGTGTCGCATTTACATTCATTTGAAGTGTAGATGAGGAATACATAACACTCCGCAAATCATATTATATCTTACCATGAAACATAGAAATGAGATGCGATATCGCGTTTTAAGAAGCATTAGAACTCTATTGCTGCGGTACGTAGACATCTGCAAACGCTATTTCCTTGCAAGGAAGTGTCGCATTTACATTCATCTGAATCGTAGGCGAGGAATGCATAACACTTCGCAATGAATATAATATCTCATCATGAAACATAGATATGAGATGCAATATCGCTTTTTAAGAAGCATTAGAAATCCATTGCTACGATACGTAGACATCTGCAAAAGCTATTTCCTTGCAAGAAAGTGTCGCATTTACATTCATTTGAAGTGTAGCCGAGGAATACAGAACACTTCGCAAATCGTATTATATCTTACCATGAAACATAGAAATGAGATGCGATATCGCGTTTTAAGAAGCATTAGAACTCTATTGCTACGATCCGTAGACATCTGCAAACGCTATTTCCTTGCAAGGAAGTGTCGCATTTACATTCATTTGAAGTGTAGACGAGGAATACATAACACTCCGCAAATCATGTTATATCTTACCATGAAACATTGAAATGAGATGCGATATCGCGTTTTAAGAATCATAAGAACTCTATTGCAACGATACGTAGACATCTGCAAACGCTATTTCCTTGCAAAGAAGTTTCGCATTTACATTCATTTGAAGTGTAGACGAGGAATACATAACACTTCGCAAATCATATTATATCTTACCATGAAACATAGAAATGAGATGCAATATCGCGTTTTAAGAATCATAAGAACTCTATTACTACGATACGTAGACACCTGCAAACTCTATTTCCTTGCAAGGAAGTGTCGCATTTACATTCATTTGAATAGTAGACGAGGAATGCATAACACTTCGCAAATCATATTATATCTTACCATGAAACATAGAAATGAGATGCGATATCGCGTGTTAAGAAGCATTAGAACTCTATTGCTACGATACGTAGACATCTGCAAACGCTATTACCTTGCAAGGAAGTGTCGCATTTACTTTCATTTGAATCGTAGACGAGGAATACATGACACTTCGCAAATCATATTATATCTTACCATGAAACATAGAAATGAGATGCGATATCGCGTTTTAAGAAGCATTAGAACTCTATTGCGACGATACGTAGACATCTGCAAACGCTATTTCCTTGCAAAGAAGTTTCGCATTTACATTCATTTGAAGTGTAGACGAGGAATACATAACACTTCGCAAATCATATTATATCTTACCATGAAACATAGAAATGAGATGCAATATCGCGTTTTAAGAATCATAAGAACTCTATTACTACGATACGTAGACACCTGCAAACTCTATTTCCTTGCAAGGAAGTGTCGCATTTACATTCATTTGAATAGTAGACGAGGAATGCATAACACTTCGCAAATCATATTATATCTTACCATGAAACATAGAAATGAGATGCGATATCGCGTGTTAAGAAGCATTAGAACTCTATTGCTACGATACGTAGACATCTGCAAACGCTATTACTTTGCAAGGAAGTGTCGCATTTACTTTCATTTGAATCGTAGACGAGGAATACATGACACTTCGCAAATCATATTATATCTTACCATGAAACATAGAAATGAGATGCGATATCGCGTTTTAAGAAGCATTAGAACTCTATTGCTACGATACGTAGACATGTGCAATCGCTACTACCTTGCAAGGAAGTGTCGCATTTACTTTCATTTGAATCGTAGACGAGGAATACATGACACTTCGCAATGAATATTATATCTTATCATGAAACATAGATATGAGATGCAATATCTCGTTTTAAGAAGCATTTGAACTCTATTGCTTCGATACGTAGACATTTGCTAACGCTATTTCCATGCAAGGAAGTGTCGCATTTACATTCATTTGAAGTGTCGACGAGGAATACATGATACTTCGCAAATCATATTATATCTTACCATGAAACATAGGAATGAGATGTGATATCGCGTTTTAAGAAGCATCAGAACTCTATTACTACGATACGTAGACACGTGCAAACTCTATTTCCTTGCAAGGAAGTGTCGCATTTACATTCATTTGAATCGTAGACGAGGAATGCATAACACTTCGCAAATCATATTATATCTTACCATGAAACATAGAAATGAGATGCGATATCGCGTGTTAAGAAGCATTAGAACTCTATTGCTACGATACGTAGACATCTGCAAACGCTATTACCTTGCAAGGAAGTGTCGCATTTACTTTCATTTGAATCGTAGACGAGGAATACATGACACTTCGCAAATCATATTATATCTTACCATGAAGCATAGAAATGAGATGCGATATCGCGTTTTAAGAAGCATTAGAACTCTATTGCTACGATACGTAGACATCTGCAAACGCTATTTCCTTGCAAGGAAGTGTCGCATTTACATTCATTTGAATCGTAGACGAGGAATGCATAACACTTCGCAATGAATATTATATCTTATCATGAAACATAGATATGAGATGCAATATCTCGTTTTAAGAAGCATTTGAACTCTATTGCTTCGATACGTAGACATCTGCAAACGCTATTTCCCTGCAAGGAAGTGTCGCATTTACATTCATTTGAAGTGTAGACGAGGAATACATAACACTCCGCAAATCATATTATATCTTACCATGAAACATAGAAATGAGATGCGATATCGCGTTTTAAGAAGCATTAGAACTCTATTGCTGCGATACGTAGACATCTGCAAACGCTATTTCCTTGCAAGGAAGTGTCGCATTTACATTCATCTGAATCGTAGGCGAGGAATGCATAACACTTCGCAATGAATATAATATCTCATCATGAAACATAGATATGAGATGCAATATCTCGTTTTAAGAAGCATTTGAACACTATTGCTTCGATACGTAGACATCTGCAAACACTATTTCCTAGCGAGGAAGTGTCGCATTCACATTCATTTGAAGTGTAGACGAGGAATACATAAAACTTCGCAAATCATATTGTATCTTACCATGAAACATAGAAATGAGATGCGATATCGCGTTTTAAGAATCATAAGAACTCTATTGCTTCGATACGTAGACATCTGCAAACGCTATTTCCTTGCAAGGAAGTGTCGCATTTACATTCATTTGAAGTGTAGACGAGGAATACATAACACTTCGCAAATCATATTATATCTTACCATGAAACATAGAAATGAGATGCGATATCGCTTTTTAAGAAGCATTAGAAATCCATTGCTACGATACGTAGACATCTGCAAAAGCTATTTCCTTGCAAGAAAGTGTCGCATTTACATTCATTTGAAGTGTAGCCGAGGAATACAGAACACTTCGCAAATCGTATTATATCTTACCATGAAACATAGAAATGAGATGCGATATCGCGTTTTAAGAAGCATTAGAACTCTATTGCTACGATCCGTAGACATCTGCAAACGCTATTTCCTTGCAAGGAAGTGTCGCATTTACATTCATTTGAACCGTAGACGAGGAATGCATAACACTTCGCAATGAATATTATATCTTATCATGAAACATAGATATGAGATGCAATATCTCGTTTTAAGAAGCATTTGAACTCTATTGCTTCGATACGTAGACATCTGCAAACGCTATTTCCTTGCAAGGAAGTGTCGCATTTACATTCATTTGATGTGTAGACGAGGAATACATAACACTCCGCAAATCATATTATATCTTACCATGAAACATTGAAATGAGATGCGATATCGCGTTTTAAGTATCATAAGAACTCTATTGCAACGATACGTAGACATCTGCAAACGCTATTTCCTTGCAAAGAAGTTTCGCATTTACATTCATTTGAAGTGTAGACGAGGAATACATAACACTTCGCAAATCATATTATATCTTACCATGAAACATAGAAATGAGATGCAATATCGCGTTTTAAGAATCATAAGAACTCTATTACTACGATACGTAGACACCTGCAAACTCTATTTCCTTGCAAGGAAGTGTCGCATTTACATTCATTTGAATAGTAGACGAGGAATGCATAACACTTCGCAAATCATATTATATCTTACCGTGAAACATAGAAATGAGATGCGATATCGCGTGTTAAGAAGCATTAGAACTCTATTGCTACGATACGTAGACATCTGCAAACGCTATTACCTTGCAAGGAAGTGTCGCATTTACTTTCATTTGAATCGTAGACGAGGAATACATGACACTTCGCAAATCATATTATATCTTACCATGAAACATAGAAATGAGATGCGATATCGCGTTTTAAGAAGCATTAGAACACTATTGCGACGATACGTAGACATCTGCAAACGCTATTTCCTTGCAAAGAAGTTTCGCATTTACATTCATTTGAAGTGTAGACGAGGAATACATAACACTTCGCAAATCATATTATATCTTACCATGAAACATAGAAATGAGATGCAATATCGCGTTTTAAGAATCATAAGAACTCTATTACTACGATACGTAGACACCTGCAAACTCTATTTCCTTGCAAGGAAGTGTCGCATTTACATTCATTTGAATAGTAGACGAGGAATGCATAACACTTCGCAAATCATATTATATCTTACCATGAAACATAGAAATGAGATGCGATATCGCGTGTTAAGAAGCATTAGAACTCTATTGCTACGATACGTAGACATCTGCAAACGCTATTACTTTGCAAGGAAGTGTCGCATTTACTTTCATTTGAATCGTAGACGAGGAATACATGACACTTCGCAAATCATATTATATCTTACCATGAAACATAGAAATGAGATGCGATATCGCGTTTTAAGAAGCATTAGAACTCTATTGCTACGATACGTAGACATGTGCAATCGCTACTACCTTGCAAGGAAGTGTTGCATTTACTTTCATTTGAATCGTAGACGAGGAATACATGACACTTCGCAATGAATATTATATCTTATCATGAAACATAGATATGAGATGCAATATCGCGTTTTAAGAAGCATTTGAACTCTATTGCTTCGATACGTAGACATTTGCTAACGCTATTTCCATGCAAGGAAGTGTCGCATTTACATTCATTTGAAGTGTCGACGAGGAATACATGATACTTCGCAAATCATATTATATCTTACCATGAAACATAGAAATGAGATGCGATATCGCGTTTTAAGAAGCATTAGAACTCTATTGCTACGATACGTAGACATCTGCAAACGCTATTTCCTTGCAAGGAAGTGTCGCATTTACATTCATTTGAATCGTAGACGAGGAATGCATAACACTTCGCAATGAATATTATATCTTATCATGAAACATAGATATGAGATGCAATATCTCGTTTTAAGAAGCATTTGAACTCTATTGCTTCGATACGTAGACATCTGCAAACGCTATTACCTTGCAAGGAAGTGTCGCATTTACTTTCATTTGAATCGTAGACGAGGAATACATGACACTTCGCAAATCATATTATATCTTACCATGAAACATAGAAATGAGATGCGATATCGCGTTTTAAGAAGCATTAGAACTCTATTGCTACGATACGTAGACATCTGCAAACGCTATTTCCTTGCAAGGAAGTGTCGCATTTACATTCATTTGAATCGTAGACGAGGAATGCATAACACTTCGCAATGAATATTATATCTTATCATGAAACATAGATATGAGATGCAATATCTCGTTTTAAGAAGCATTTGAACTCTATTGCTTCGATACGTAGACATCTGCAAACGCTATTTCCCTGCAAGGAAGTGTCGCATTTACATTCATTTGAAGTGTAGACGAGGAATACATAACACTCCGCAAATCATATTATATCTTACCATGAAACATAGAAATGAGATGCGATATCGCGTTTTAAGAAGCATTAGAACTCTATTGCTGCGATACGTAGACATCTGCAAACGCTATTTCCTTGCAAGGAAGTGTCGCATTTACATTCATCTGAATCGTAGGCGAGGAATGCATAACACTTCGCAATGAATATAATATCTCATCATGAAACATAGATATGAGATGCAATATCTCGTTTTAAGAAGCATTTGAACACTATTGCTTCGATACGTAGACATCTGCAAACACTATTTCCTAGCGAGGAAGTGTCGCATTCACATTCATTTGAAGTGTAGACGAGGAATACATAAAACTTCGCAAATCATATTGTATCTTACCATGAAACATAGAAATGAGATGCGATATCGCGTTTTAAGAATCATAAGAACTCTATTGCTTCGATACGTAGACATCTGCAAACGCTATTTCCTTGCAAGGAAGTGTCGCATTTACATTCATTTGAAGTGTAGACGAGGAATACATAACACTTCGCAAATCATATTATATCTTACCATGAAACATAGAAATGAGATGCGATATCGCTTTTTAAGAAGCATTAGAAATCCATTGCTACGATGCGTAGACATCTGCAAAAGCTATTTCCTTGCAAGAAAGTGTCGCATTTACATTCATTTGAAGTGTAGCCGAGGAATACAGAACACTTCGCAAATCGTATTATATCTTACCATGAAACATAGAAATGAGATGCGATATCGCGTTTTAAGAAGCATTAGAACTCTATTGCTACGATCCGTAGACATCTGCAAACGCTATTTCCTTGCAAGGAAGTGTCGCATTTACATTCATTTGAACCGTAGACGAGGAATGCATAACACTTCGCAATGAATATTATATCTTATCATGAAACATAGATATGAGATGCAATATCTCGTTTTAAGAAGCATTTGAACTCTATTGCTTCGATACGTAGACATCTGCAAACGCTATTTCCTTGCAAGGAAGTGTCGCATTTACATTCATTTGAACCGTAGACGAGGAATGCATAACACTCCGCAAATCATATTATATCTTACCATGAAACATAGAAATGAGATGCGATATCGCGTTTTAAGAAGCATTAGAACTCAACTGCTACGATACGTAGACATCTGCAAACGCTATTTCCTAGCGAGGAAGTGTCGCATTTGCATTCATTTGAAGTGTAGACGAGGAATACATAACACTCCGCAAATCATATTATATCTTACCATGAAACATAGAAATGAGATGCGATATCGCGTTTTAAGAAGCATTAGAACTCAACTGCTACGATACGTAGACATCTGCAAACGCTATTTCCTTGCAAGAAAGTGTCGCATTTACATTCATTTGAAGTGTAGCCGAGGAATACAGAACACTTCGCAAATCGTATTATATCTTACCATGAAACATAGAAATGAGATGCGATATCGCGTATTAAGAAGCATTAGAACTCTATTGCTACGATCCGTAGACATCTGCAAACGCTATTTCCTTGCAAGGAAGTGTCGCATTTACATTCATTTGAACCGTAGACGAGGAATGCATAACACTTCGCAATGAATATTATATCTTATCATGAAACATAGATATGAGATGCAATATCTCGTTTTAAGAAGCATTTGAACTCTATTGCTTCGATACGTAGACATCTGCAAACGCTATTTCCTTGCAAGGAAGTGTCGCATTTACATTCATTTGAACCGTAGACGAGGAATGCATAACACTCCGCAAATCATATTATATCTTACCATGAAACATAGAAATGACATGCGATATCGCGTTTTAAGAAGCATCAGAAATCCATTACTACCATACGTAGACATCTGCAAACGCTATTTCCTTGCAAGAAAGTGTCGCATTTACATTCATTTGAAGTGTAGACGACGGATACATAACACTTCGCAAATCATATTATACCTTACCATGAAACATAGAAATGAGATGCGATATCGCGTTTTAAGAATCATAAGAACTCTATTACAACGATACGTAGACATCTGCAAACGCTATTTCCTTGCAAGCAAGTGTCGCATTTACATTCATTTGATGTGTAGACGAGGAATACATAACACTTCGCAAATCATATTATATCTTACCATGAAACATAGAAATGAGATGCGATATCGCGTTTTAAGAAGCATTAGAACTCAACTGCTACGATACGTAGACATCTGCAAACGCTATTTCCTAGCGAGGAAGTGTCGCATTTGCATTCATTTGAAGTGTAGACGAGGAATACATAACACTCCGCAAATCATATTATATCTTACCATGAAACATAGAAATGAGATGCGATATCGCGTTTTAAGAAGCATTAGAACTCAACTGCTACGATACGTAGACATCTGCAAACGCTATTTCCTAGCGAGGAAGTGTCGCATTTGCATTCATTTGAAGTGTAGACGAGGAATACATAACACTCCGCAAATCATATTATATCTTACCATGAAACATAGTAATGAGATGCGATATCGCGTTTTAAGAATCATAAGAACTCTACTGCTACGATACGTAGACATCTGCAGTCGCTATTTCCTTGCAAAGAAGTGTCGCATTTACATTCATTTGAAGTGTAGCCGAGGAATACATAACACTTCGCAATGAATATTATATCTTATCATGAAACATAGATATGAGATGCAATATCTCGTTTTAAGAAGCATTTGAACTCTATTGCTTCGATACGTGGACATCTGCAATCGCTATTTCCTTGCAAAGAAGTGTCGCATTTACATTCATTTGAAGTGTAGCCGAGGAATACATAACACTTCGCAAGTCGTATTATATCTTATCATGAAACATAGAAATGAGATGCGATATCGCGTTTTAAGAAGCATTTGAACTCTATTGCTTCGATACGTAGACATCTGCAAACGCTATTTCCTAGCGAGGAAGTGTCGCATTCGCATTCATTTGAAGTGTAGACGAGGAATACATAACACTTCGCAAATCATATTGTATCTTACCATGAAACATAGAAATGAGATGCGATATCGCGTTTTAAGAAGCATTAGAACTCTACTGCTACGATACGCAGACATCTGCAAACGCTATTTCCTAGCGAGGAAGTGTCACATTCACATTCATTTGAAGTGTAGACGAGGAATACATAACACTTCGCAAATCATATTATATCTTACCATGAAACATAGAAATGAGATGCGATATCGCGTTTTAAGAATCATAAGAACTCTATTGCTACGATACGTAGACATGTGCAATCGCTACTACCTTGCAAGGAAGTGTCGCATTTACTTTCATTTGAATCGTAGACGAGGAATACATGACACTTCGCAGATCATATTGTATCTTACCATGAAACATAGTAATGAGATGCGATATCGCGTTTTAAGAAGCATTAGAACTCTACTGCTACGATACGCAGACATCTGCAAACGCTATTTCCTAGCGAGGAAGTCACATTCACATTCATTTGAAGTGTAGACGAGGAATACATAACACTTCGCAAATCATGTTTTATCTTACCATGAAACATAGAAATGAGATGCGATATCGCTTTTTAAGAATGATATGAACTCTATTGCTACGATACGTAGACATGTGCAATCGCTACTACCTTGCAAGGAAGTGTCGCATTTACTTTCATTTGAATCGTAGACGAGGAATACATGACACTTCGCAATGAATGTTATATCTTATCATGAAACATAGATATGAGATGCAATATCTCGTTTTAAGAAGCATTTGAACTCTATTGCTTCGATACGTAGACATCTGCAAACGCTATTTCCTAGCGAGGAAGTGTCGCATTCGCATTCATTTGAAGTGTAGACGAGGAATACATAACACTTCGCAAATCATATTGTATCTTACCATGAAACATAGAAATGAGATGCGATATCGCGTTTTAAGAAGCATTAGAACTCTACTGCTACGATACGCAGACATCTGCAGACGCTATTTCCTAGCGAGGAAGTGTCACATTCACATTCATTTGAAGTGTAGACGAGGAATACATAACACTTCGCAAATCATATTATACCTTACCACGTAACATAGAAATGAGATGCGATATCGCGTTTTAAGAATCATAAGAACTCTATTGCAACGATACGTAGACATCTGCAAACGCTATTTCCTAGCGAGGATGTGTCGCATTTGCATTCATTTGAATTGTAAACGAGGAATACATAACACTCCGCTAATCATATTATATCTTACCATGAAACATAGAAATGAGATGCGATATCGCGTTTTAAGAATCATAAGAACTCTACTGCTACGATACGTAGACATCTGCAATCGCTATTTCCTTGCAAAGAAGTGTCGCATTTACATTCATTTGAAGTGTAGACGAGGAATACATAACACTCCGCAAATCATATTATATCTTACCATGAAACATAGAAATGTGATGCGATATCGCGTTTTAAGAATCATAAGAACTCTATTGCAACGGTACGTAGACATCTGCAAACGCTATTTCCTTGCAAAGAAGTGTCGCATTTACATTCATTTGAAGTGTAGACGAGGAATACATAACACTTCGCAGATCATATTGTATCTTACCATGAAACATAGAAATGAGATGCGATATCGCGTTTTAAGAAGCATTAGAACTCTACTGCTACGATACGCAGACATCTGCAAACGCTATTTCCTAGCGAGGAAGTCACATTCACATTCATTTGAAGTGTAGACGAGGAACACATAACACTTCGCAAATCATGTTTTATCTTACCATGAAACATAGAAATGAGATGCGATATCGCTTTTTAAGAATGATATGAACTCTATTGCTACGATACGTAGACATGTGCAATCGCTACTACCTTGCAAGGAAGTGTCGCATTTACTTTCATTTGAATCGTAGACGAGGAATACATGACACTTCGCAATGAATATTATATCTTATCATGAAACATAGATATGAGATGCAATATCTCGTTTTAAGAAGCATTTGAACTCTATTGCTTCGATACGTAGACATCTGCTAACGCTATTTCCTTGCAAGGAAGTGTCGCATTTACATTCATTTGAAGTGTAGACGAGGAATACATAACACTCCGCAAATCATATTATATCTTACCATGAAACATTGAAATGAGATGCGATATCGCGTTTTAAGAATCATAAGAACTCTATTGCAACGATACGTAGACATCTGCAAACGCCATTTCCTTGCAAAGAAGTGTCGCATTTACATTCATTTGAAGTGTAGACGAGGAATACATAACACTTCGCAAATCATATTATATCTTACCATGAAACATAGAAATGACATGCGATATCGCGTTTTAAGAAGCATCAGAAATCCATTACTACGATACGTAGACATCTGCAAACGCTATTTCCTTGCAAGAAAGTGTCGCATTTACATTCATTTGAAGTGTAGACGACGGATACATAACACTTCGCAAATCATATTATACCTTACCATGAAACATAGAAATGAGATGCGATATCGCGTTTTAAGAATCATAAGAACTCTATTGCAACGATACGTAGACATCTGCAAACGCTATTTCCTTGCAAGCAAGTGTCGCATTTACATTCATTTGATGTGTCGACGAGGAATACATAACACTTCGCAAATCATATTATATCTTACCATGAAACATAGAAATGAGATGCGATATCGCGTTTTAAGAAGCATTAGAACTCAACTGCTACGATACGTAGACATCTGCAAACGCTATTTCCTAGCGAGGAAGTGTCGCATTTGCATTCATTTGAAGTGTAGACGAGGAATAAATAACACTCCGCAAATCATATTATATCTTACCATGAAACATAGAAATGAGATGCGATATCGCGTTTTAAGAATCATAAGAACTCTACTGCTACGATACGTAGACATCTGCAATCGCTATTTCCTTGCAAAGAAGTGTCGCATTTACATTCATTTGAAGTGTAGCCGAGGAATACATAACACTTCGCAAATCGTATTATATCTTACCATGAAACATAGAAATGAGATGCGATATCGCGTTTTAAGAAGCATTAGAACTCTATTGCTACGATCCGTAGACATCTGCAAACGCTATTTCCTTGCAAGGAAGTCACATTCACATTCATTTGAAGTGTAGACGAGGAATACATAACACTTCGCAAATCATGTTTTATCTTACCATGAAACATAGAAATGAGATTCGATATCGCTTTTTAAGAATGATATGAACTCTATTGCTACGATACGTAGACATGTGCAATCGCTACTACCTTGCAAGGAAGTGTCGCATTTACTTTCATTTGAATCGTAGACGAGGAATACATGACACTTCGCAATGAATATTATATCTTATCATGAAACATAGATATGAGATGCAATATCTCGTTTTAAGAAGCATTTGAACTCTATTGCTTCGATACGTAGACATCTGCTAACGCTATTTCCATGCAAGGAAGTGTCGCATTTACATTCATTTGAAGTGTCGACGAGGAATACATGATACTTCGCAAATCATATTATATCTTACCATGAAACATAGGAATGAGATGTGATATCGCGTTTTAAGAAGCATCAGAAATCCATTACTACCATACGTAGACATCTGCAAACGCTATTTCCTTCCAAGAAAGTGTCGCATTTACATTCATTAGAAGTGTAGACGACGGATACATAACACTTCGCAAATCATATTATACCTTACCATGAAACATAGAAATGAGATGCGATATCGCGTTTTAAGAATCATAAGAACTCTATTGCAACGATACGTAGACATCTGCAAACGCTATTTCCTTGCAAGCAAGTGTCGCATTTACATTCATTTGATGTGTAGACGAGGAATACATAACACTTCGCAAATCATATTATATCTTACCATGAAACATAGAAATGAGATGCGATATCGCGTTTTAAGAAGCATTAGAACTCAACTGCTACGATACGTAGACATCTGCAAACGCTATTTCCTAGCGCGGAAGTGGCGCATTTGCATTCATTTGAAGTGTAGACGAGGAATACATAACACTCCGCAAATCATATTATATCTTACCATGAAACATAGAAATGAGTTGCCATATCGCGTTATAAGAATCATAAGAACTCTACTGCTACGATACGTAGACATCTGCAGTCGCTATTTCCTTGCAAAGAAGTGTCGCATTTACATTCATTTGAAGTGTAGCCGAGGAATACATAACACTTCGCAAGTCGTATTATATCTTACCATGAAACATAGAAATGAGATGCGATATCGCGTTTTAAGAATCATAAGAACTCTATTGCTACGATACGCAGACATCTGCAAACGCTATTTCCTAGCGAGGAAGTGTCACATTCACATTCATTTGAAGTGTAGACGAGGAATACATAACACTTCGCAAATCATATTATATCTTACCATGAAACGTAAAAATGAGATGCAATATAGCGTTCTAAGAATCATAAGAGCTCTATTGCTACGATACGTACAAATCTGCAAACGCTATTTCCTTGCAAGGAAGTGTCGCATTTACATTCATTTGAATCGTAGACGAGGAATGCATAACACTTCGCAAATCATATTATATCTTACCATGAAACATAGAAATGAGATGCGATATCGCGTTTTAAGAAGCATTAGAACTCTATTGCTACGATACGTAGACATCTGCAAACGCTATTTCCTTGCAAGGAAGTGTCGCATTTACTTTCATTTGAATCGTAGACGAGGCATACATGATACTTCGCAAATCATATTATATCTTACCATGAAACGTAAAAATGAGATGCAATATAGCGTTCTAAGAATCATAAGAACTCTATTACTACGATACGTAGACATCTGCAAACGCTATTTCCTTGCAAGGAAGTGTCGCATTTACATTCATTTGAATCGTACACGAGGAATGCATAACACTTCGCAATGAATATTATATCTTATCATGAAACATAGATATGAGATGCAATATCTCGTTTTAAGAAGCATTAGAACTCTATTGCTACGATACGTAGACATCTGCAAACGCTATTTCCTTGCAAGGAAGTGTCGCATTTACATTCATTGGATGTGTAGACGAGGAATGCATAACACTTCGCAAATCATATTGTATCTTACCATGAAACATAGAAATGAGATGCGATATCGCGTCTTAAGAATCATAAGAACTCTATTGCAACGATACGTAGACATCTGCAAACGCTATTTCCTTGCAAAGAAGTGTCGCATTTACATTCATTTGAAGTGTAGACGAGGAATACAAAACACTTCGCAAATCATATTATATCTTACCATGAAACATAGAAATGAGATGCGATATCGCGTTTTAAGAAGCATCAAAAATCCATTGCTACGATACGTAGATATCTGCAAACGCTATTTCCTTGCAAGAAAGTGTCGCATTTACATTCATTTGAAGTGTAGACGACGGATACATAACACTTCGCAAATCATATTATACTTTACCATGAAACATAGAAATGAGATGCGATATCGCTTTTTAAGAATCATAAGAACTCTACTGCTACGATACGTAGACATCTGCAATCGCGTTTTCCTTGCAAAGAAGTGTCGCATTTACATTCATTTGAAGTGTAGCCGAGGAATACATAACACTTCGCAAATCGTATTATATCTTACCATGAAACATAGAAATGAGATGCGATATCGCGTTTTAAGAAGCATTAGAACTCTACTGCTACGATACGCAGACATCTGCAAACGCTATTTCCTAGCGAGGAAGTGTCACATTCACATTCATTTGAAGTGTAGACGAGGAATACATAACACTTCGCAAATCATATTATATCTTACCATGAAACATAGAAATGAGATGCGATATCGCGTTTTAAGAAGCATTAGAACTCTATTGCTACGATACGTAGACATCTGCAATCGCTATTTCCTTGCAAAGAAGTGTCGCATTTACATTCATTTGAAGTGTAGCCGAGGAATACATAACACTTCGCAAATCGGATTATATCTTACCATGAAACATAGAAATGAGATGCGATATCGCGTTTTGAGAAGCATTTGAACTCTATTGCTCCGATACGTAGACATCTGCAAACGCTATTTCCTAGCGAGGAAGTGTCGCATTCACATTCATTTGAAGTGTAGACGAGGAATACATAACACTTCGCAAATCATATTGTATCTTACCATGAAACATAGAAATGAGATGCGATATCGCGTTCTAAGAAGCATTAGAACACTACTGCTACGATAGGTAGACATTTGCAAACGCTATTTCCTTGCAAGGAAGTGTCGCATTTACATTCATTTGAATCATAGACGAGGAATGCATAACACTTCGCAATGAATATTATATCTCATCATGAAATATAGATATGAGATGCAATATCTCGTTTTAAGAAGCATTTGAACTCTATTGCTTCGATACGTAGACATCTGCAAACGCTATTTCCTTGCAAGGAAGTGTCTCATTTACATTCATTTGATGTGTAGACGAAGAATACATAACACTTCGCAAATCATATTATATCTTACCATGAAACATAGAAATGAGATGCGATATCGGGTTTTAAGAATCATAAGAACTCTACTGCTACGATACGTAGACATCTGCAATCGCTATTTCCTTGCAAAGAAGTGTCGCATTTACATTCATTTGAAGTGTAGCCGAGGAATACATAACACTTCGCAAATCGTATTATATCTTACCATGAAACATAGAAATGAGATGCGACATCGCGTTCTAAGATGCATTAGATCAATGCTGCTACGATAGGTAGACATTTGCAAGCGCTATTTCCTTGCAAGGAAGTGTCGCATTTACATTCATTTGAATCGTAGACGAGGAATGCATAACACTTCGCAATGAATATTATATCTTATCATGAATCACAGATATGTGATGCAATATCTCGATTTAAGAAGCATTTGAACTCTATTGCTTCGATACGTAGACATCTGCAAACGCTATTTCCCAGCGAGGAAGTGTCGCATTCACATTGATTTGAAGTGTAGACGAGGAATACATAACACTTCGCAAATCATATTGTATATTACCATGAAACATAGAAATGAGATGCGATATCGCGTTTTAAGAATCATAAGAACTCTATTGCTACGATACGTAGACATCTGCAATCGCTATTTCCTTGCAAAGAAGTGTCGCATTTACATTCATTTGAAGTGTAGACGAGGAATACATAACACTCCGCAAATCATATTATATCTTACCATGAAACATAGAAATGAGATGCGATATCGCGTTTTAAGAAGCATTAGAACTCTACTGCTACGATACGTAGACATCTGCAAACGGTATTTCCTTGCAAGGAAGTGTCGCATTTACATTCATTTGAATCGTAGACGAGGAATGCATAACACTTCGCAATGAATATTATATCTTACCATGAAGCATAGAAATGAGATGCGATATCACGTTTTAAAAATCATAAGAACTCCATTGCTACGATACGTAGACATCTGCAAACGCTATTTCCTTGCAAGGAAGTGTCGCATTTACATTCATTTGAATCGTAGACGAGGAATGCATAACACTTCGCAATGAATATTATATCTTATCATGAAACATAGATATGAGATGCGATATCACGTTTTAAGAATCATAAGAACTCTATTGCTACGATACGTAGACATCTGCAAACGCTATATCCTTGCAAAGAAGTGTCGCATTTACATTCATTAGAAGTGTAGACGAGGAATACATAACACTCCGCAAATCATATTATATCTTACCACGAAACATAGAAATGAGATGCGACATCGCGTTCTAAGATGCATTAGATCAATACTGCTACGATAGTTAGACATTTGCAAACGCTATTTCCTTGCAAGGAAGTGTCGCATTTACATTCATTTGAAGTGTAGCCGAGGAATACATAACACTTCGCAAATCGTATTATATCTTACCATGAAACATAGAAATGAGATGCGATATCGCGTTTTAAGAAGCATTAGAACTCTATTGCTACGATCCGTAGACATCTGCAAACGCTATTTCCTTGCAAGGAAGTGTCGCATTTACATTCATTTGAAGTGTAGACGAGGAATACATAACACTCCGCAAATCATATTATATCTTACCATGAAACATAGAAATGTGATGCGATATCGCGTTTTAAGAATCATAAGAACTCTATTGCTAAGATACGTAGACATCTGCAAACGCTAGTTCCTTGCGAGAAAGTGTCCCATTTACATTCATTTGAAGTGTAGACGACGGATACATAACACTTCGCAAATCATATACCTTACCATGAAACATAGAAATGAGATGCGATATCGCGTTTTAAGAATCATAAGAACTCTATTGCTACGATACGTAGACATCTGCAAACGCTATTTCCTTGCAAGGAAGTGTCGCATTTACATTCATTTGATGTGTAGACGAGGAATACATAACACTTCGCAAATCATATTATATCTTACCATGAAACATAGAAATGAGGTGCGATATCGCGTTTTAAGAAGCATTAGAACTCAACTGCTACGATACGTAGACATCTGCAAACGCTATTTCCTTGCAAGGAAGTGTCGCATTTACATTCATTTGAATCGTAGACGAGGAATGCATAACACTTCGCAATGAATATTATATCTTATCATGAATCATAGATATGTGATGCAATATCTCGATTTAAGAAGCATTTGAACTCTATTGCTTCGATACGTAGACATCTGCAAACGCTATTTCCCAGCGAGGAAGTGTCGCATTCACATTGATTTGAAGTGTAGACGAGGAATACATAACACTTCGCATATCATATTGTATATTACCATGAAACATAGAAATGAGATGCGATATCGGGTTTTAAGAATCATAAGAACTCTACTGCTACGATACGTAGACATCTGCAATCGCTATTTCCTTGCAAAGAAGTGTCGCATTTACATTCATTTGAAGTGTAGCCGAGGAATACATAACACTTCGCAAATCATATTATATCTTACCATGAAACATAGAAATGTGATGCGATATCGCGTTTTAAGAATCATAAGAACTATATTGCTAAGATACGTAGACATCTGCAAACGCTAGTTCCTTGCGAGAAAGTGTCCCATTTACATTCATTTGATGTGTAGACGAGGAATACATAACACTTCGCAAATCATATTATATCTTACCATGAAACATAGAAATGAGGTGCGATATCGCGTTTTAAGAAGCATTAGAACTCAACTGCTACGATACGTAGACATCTGCAAACGCTATTTCCTTGCAAGGAAGTGTCGCATTTACATTCATTTGAATCGTAGACGAGGAATGCATAACACTTCGCAATGAATATTATATCTTATCATGAATCATAGATATGTGATGCAAATATCTCGATTTAAGAAGCATTTGAACTCTATTGCTTCGATACGTAGACATCTGCAAACGCTATTTCCCAGCGAGGAAGTGTCGCATTCACATTGATTTGAAGTGTAGACGAGGAAAACATAACACTTCGCATATCATATTGTATATTACCATGAAACATAGAAATGAGATGCGATATCGGGTTTTAAGAATCATAAGAACTCTACTGCTACGATACGTAGACATCTGCAATCGCTATTTCCTTGCAAAGAAGTGTCGCATTTACATTCATTTGAAGTGTAGCCGAGGAATACATAACACTTCGCAAATCATATTATATCTTACCATGAAACATAGAAATGTGATGCGATATCGCGTTTTAAGAATCATAAGAACTATATTGCTAAGATACGTAGACATCTGCAAACGCTAGTTCCTTGCGAGAAAGTGTCCCATTTACATTCATTTGAAGTGTAGACGACGGATACATAACACTTCGCAAATCATATTATACCTTACCATGAAACATAGAAATGAGATGCGATATCGCGTTTTAAGAATCATAAGAACTCTATTGCTACGATACGTAGACATCTGCAAACGCTATTTCCTTGCAAGGAAGTGTCGCATTTACATTCATTTGATGTGTAGACGAGGAATACATAACACTTCGCAAATCATATTATATCTTACCATGAAACATAGAAATGAGGTGCGATATCGCGTTTTAAGAAGCATTAGAACTCAACTGCTACGATACGTAGACATCTGCAAACGCTATTTCCTTGCAAGGAAGTGTCGCATTTACATTCATTTGAACCGTAGACGAGGAATGCATAACACTTCGCAATGAATATTATATCTTATCATGAATCATAGATATGTGATGCAATATCTCGTTTTAAGAAGCATTTGAACTCTATTGCTTCGATACGTAAACATCTGCAAACGCTATTTCCCAGCGAGGAAGTGTCGCATTCACATTCATTTGAAGTGTAGACGAGGAATACATAACACTTCGCAAATCATATTGTATCTTACCATGAAACATAGAAATGAGATGCGATATCGCGTTTTAAGAAGCATCAGAAATCCATTGCTACGATACGTAGACATCTGCAAACGCTATTTCCTTGCAAGAAAGTGTCGCATTTACATTCATTTGAAGTGTAGACAAGGAATACATAACACTTCGCAAATCATATTATACCTTACCATGAAACATAGAAATGAGATGCGATATCGCGTTTTAAGAAGCATTAAAACTCTACTGCTACGATACGTAGACATCTGCAAACGCTATTTCCTTGCAAAGAAGTGTCGCATTTACATTCATTGGAAGTGTAGACGAGGAATACATAACACTCCGCAAATCATATTATATCTTACCATGAAACATAGAAATGAGATGCGACATCGCGTTCTAAGATGCATTAGATCAACACTGCTACGATAGGTAGACATTTGCAAACGCTATTTCCTTGCAAGGAAGTGTCGCATTTACATTCATTTGAAGTGTAGCCGAGGAATACATAACACTTCGCAAATCGTATTATATCTTACCATGAAACATAGAAATGAGATGCGATATCACGTTTTAAGAAGCATTAGAACTCTATTGCTACGATACGTAGACATCTGCAATCGCTATTTCCTTGCAAAGAAGTGTCGCATTTACATTCATTCGAAGTGTAGACGAGGAATACATAACACTTCGCAGATCATATTGTATCTTACCATGAAACATAGAAATGAGATGCGATATCGCGTTTTAGGAAGCATTAGAACTCTACTGCTACGATACGCAGGCATCTGCAAACGCTATTTCCTAGCGAGGAAGTCACATTCACATTCATTTGAAGTCTAGACGAGGAATACATAACACTTCGCAAATCATGTTTTATCTTACCATGAAACATAGAAATGAGATGCGATATCGCTTTTTAAGAATGATATGAACTCTATTGCTACGATACGTAGACATGTGCAATCGCTACTACCTTGCAAGGAAGTGTCGCATTTACTTTCATTTGAATCGTAGACGAGGAATACATGACACTTCGCAATGAATATTATATCTTATCATGAAACATAGATATGAGATGCAATATCGCGTTTTAAGAATCAGAAGAACTCTATTGCTACGATACGTAGACATCTGTAAACGCTATTTCCTTGCAAGGAAGTGTCGCATTTACATTCATTTGAAGCGTGGACGT
Source organism: Xylocopa sonorina (assembly GCF_050948175.1). Taxonomy (NCBI): domain Eukaryota; kingdom Metazoa; phylum Arthropoda; class Insecta; order Hymenoptera; family Apidae; genus Xylocopa; species Xylocopa sonorina. The sequence continues at coordinate 417,618 of NW_027490296.1, forward strand.
GGAATACATGACACTTCGCATATCATATTATATCTTACCATGAAACATAGAAATGAGATGCGATATCGCGTTTTAAGAAGCATCAGAAATCCATTGCTACGATACGTAGACATCTGCAAACGCTATTTCCTTGCAAGAAAGTGTCGCATTTACATTCATTTGAAGTGTAGACGAGGAATACATAACACTTCCCAAATCATATTATACCTTACCATGAAACATAGAAATGAGATGCGATATCGCGTTTTAAGAAGCATTAGAACTCTACTGCTACGATACGCAGACATCTGCAAACGCTATTTCCTAGCGAGGAAGTGTCACATTCACATTCATTTGAAGTGTAGACGAGGAATACATAACACTTCGCAAATCATATTATATCTTACCATGAAACGTAAAAATGAGATGCAATATAGCGTTCTAAGAATCATAAGAACTCTACTGCTACGATACGTAGACATCTGCAATCGCTATTTCCTTGCAAAGAAGTGTCGCATTTACATTCATTTGAAGTGTAGCCGAGGAATACATAACACTTCGCAAATCGTATTATATCTTACCATGAAACATAGAAATGAGATGCGATATCGCGTTTTAAGAAGCATTAGAACCCTATTGCTACGATACGTAGACATCTGCAAACGCTATTTCCTTGCAAGGAAGTGTCGCATTTACTTTCATTTGAATCGTAGACGAGGCATACATGACACTTCGCAAATCATATTATATCTTACCATGAAACGTAAAAATGAGATGCAATATAGCGTTCTAAGAATCATAAGAACTCTATTGCTACGATACGTAGACATCTGCAAACGCTATTTCCTTGCAAGGAAGTGTCGCATTTACATTCATTTGAATCGTACACGAGGAATGCATAACACTTCGCAATGAATATTATATCTTATGATGAAACATAGATATGAGATGCAATATCTCGTTTTAAGAAGCATTAGAACTCTATTGCTACGATACGTAGACATCTGCAAACGCTATTTCCTTGCAAGGAAGTGTCGCATTTACATTCATTTGATGTGTAGACGAGGAATACATAACACTTCGCAAATCATATTGTATCTTACCATGAAACATAGAAATGAGATGCGATATCGCGTCTTAAGAATCATAAGAACTCTATTGCAACGATACGTAGACATCTGCAAACGCTATTTCCTTGCAAAGAAGTGTCGCATTTACATTCATTTGAAGTGTAGCCGAGGAAAACATAACACTTCGCAAATCGTATTATATCTTACCATGAAACATAGAAATGAGATGCGATATCGCGTTTTAAGAAGCATTAGAACTCTATTGCTACGATACGTAGACATCTGCAAACGCTATTTCCTTGCAAGGAAGTGTCGCATTTACTTTCATTTGAATCGTAGACGAGGCATACATGACACTTCGCAAATCATATTATATCTTTCCATGAAACGTAAAGATGAGGTGCAATATAGCGTTCTAAGAATCACAAGAACTCTATTGCTACGATACGTAGACATCTGCAAACGCTACTTCCTTGCAAGGAAGTGTCTCATTTACATTCATTTGAATCGTAGACGAGGAATGCATAACACTTCGCAATGAATATTATATCTTATCATGAAACATAGATATGAGATGCAATATCTCGTTTTAAGAAGCATTAGAACTCTATTGCTACGATACGTAGACATCTGCAAACGCTATTTCCTTGCAAGGAAGTGTCTCATTTACATTCATTTGATGTGTAGACGAAGAATACATAACACTTCGCAAATCATATTATATCTTACCATGAAACATAGAAATGAGATGCGATATCGCGTTTTAAGAATCATAAGAACTCTACTGCTACGATACGTAGACATCTGCAATCGCTATTTCCTTGCAAAGAAGTGTCGCATTTACATTCATTTGAAGTGTAGCCGAGGAATACATAACACTTCGCAAATCGTATTATATCTTACCATGAAACATAGAAATGAGATGCGATATCGCGTTTTAAGAAGCATTAGAACTCTACTGCTACGATACGCAGACATCTGCAAACGCTATTTCCTAGCGAGGAAGTGTCACATTCACATTCATTTGAAGTGTAGACGAGGAATACATAACACTTCGCAAATCATATTATATCTTACCATGAAACATAGAAATGAGATGCGATATCGCGTTTTAAGAAGCATTAGAACTCTATTGCTACGATACGTAGACATCTGCAAACGCTATTTCCTTGCAAGGAAGTGTCGCATTTACATTCATTTGAAGTGTAGACGACGGATACATAACAGTTCGCAAATCATATTATACCTTACCATGAAGCATAGAAATGAGATGCGATATCGCGTTTTAAGAATCATAAGAACTCTATTGCTACGATACGTAGACATCTGCAAACGCTATTTCCTTGCAAGAAAGTGTCGCATTTACATTCATTTGAAGTGTAGACGACGGATACATAACACTTCGCAAATCATATTATACTTTACCATGAAACATAGAAATGAGATGCGATATCGCTTTTTAAGAATCATAAGAACTCTATTGCTACGATACGTAGACATCTGCAAACGCTATTTCCTTGCAAGGAAGTGTCTCATTTACATTCATTTGATGTGTAGACGAAGAATACATAACACTTCGCAAATCATATTATATCTTACCATGAAACATAGAAATGAGATGCGATATCGGGTTTTAAGAATCATAAGTACTCTACTGCTACGATACGTAGACATCTGCAATCGCTATTTCCTTGCAAAGAAGTGTCGCATTTACATTCATTTGAAGTGTAGCCGAGGAATACATAACACTTCGCAAGTCGTATTATATCTTACCATGAAACATAGAAATGAGATGCGATATCGCGTTTTAAGAAGCATTAGAACTCTATTGCTACGATAGGTAGACATCTGCAAACGCTATTTCCTTGCAAGGAAGTGTCGCATTTACTTTCATTTGAATCGTAGACGAGGCATACATGACTCTTCGCAAATCATATTATATCTTACCATGAAGCATAGAAATGAGATGCGATATCACGTTTTAAGAATCATAAGAACTCTATTGCTACGACACGTAGACATCTGCAAACGCTATTTCCTTGCAAGGAAGTGTCGCATTTACATTCATTTGAATCGTAGACGAGGAATGCATAACACTTCGCAATGAATATTATATCTTATCATGAAACATAGATATGAGATGCGATATCTCGTTTTAAGAAGCATTTGAACTCTATTGCTTCGATACGTAGACATCTGCAAACGCTATTTCCTTGCAAGGAAGTGTCGCATTTACATTCATTTGAAGTGTAGACGAGGAATACATAACACTTCGCAAATCATATTATACCTTACCATGAAACATAGAAATGAGATGCGATATCGCGTTTTAAGAAGCATTAAAACTCTACTGCTACGATACGTAGACATCTGCAAACGCTATATCCTTGCAAAGAAGTGTCGCATTTACATTCATTAGATGTGTAGACGAGGAATACATAACACTCCGCAAATCATATTATATCTTACCATGAAACATAGAAATGAGATGCGACATCGCGTTCTAAGATGCATTAGATCAATACTGCTACGATAGGTAGACATTTGCAAACGCTATTTCCTTGCAAGGAAGTGTCGCATTTATATTCATTTGAAGTGTAGCCGAGGAATACATAACACTTCGCAAATCGTATTATATCTTACCATGAAACATAGAAATGAGATGCGATATCGCGTTTTAAGAAGCATTAGAACTCTATTGCTACGATCCGTAGACATCTGCAAACGCTATTTCCTTGCAAGGAAGTGTCGCATTTGCATTCATTTGAAGTGTAGACGAGGAATACATAACACTCCGCAAATCATATTATATCTTACCATGAAACATAGAAATGTGATGCGATATCGCGTTTTAAGAATCATAAGAACTCTATTGCTAAGATACGTAGACATCAGCAAACGCTAGTTCCTTGCGAGAAAGTGTCCCATTTACATTCATTTGAAGTGTAGACGACGGATACATAACACTTCGCAAATCATATTATACTTTACCATGAAACATAGAAATGAGATGCGATATCGCTTTTTAAGAATCATAAGAACTCTATTGCTACGATACGTAGACATCTGCAAACGCTATTTCCTTGCAAGGAAGTGTCTCATTTACATTTATTTGATGTGTAGACGAAGAATACATAACACTTCGCAAATCATATTATATCTTACCATGAAACATAGAAATGAGATGCGATATCGGGTTTTAAGAATCATAAGAACTCTACTGCTACGATACGTAGACATCTGCAATCGCTATTTCCTTGCAAAGAAGTGTCGCATTTACATTCATTTGAAGTGTAGCCGAGGAATACATAACACTTCGCAAATCGTATTATATCTTACCATGAAACATAGAAATGAGATGCGATATCGCGTTTTAAGAAGCATTAGAACCCTATTGCTACGATACGTAGACATCTGCAAACGCTATTTCCTTGCAAGGAAGTGTCGCATTTACTTTCATTTGAATCGTAGACGAGGCATACATGACACTTCGCAAATCATATTATATCTTACCATGAAGCATAGAAATGAGATGCGATATCACGTTTTAAGAATCATAAGAACTCTATTGCTACGATACGTAGACATCTGCAAACGCTATTTCCTTGCAAGGAAGTGTCGCATTTACATTCATTTGAAGTGTAGCCGAGGAATACATAACACTTCGCAAATCGTATTACATCTTAGCATGAAACATAGAAATGAGATGCTATATGGCGTTTTAAGAAGCATTAGAACTCTATTGCTACGATCCGTAGACATCTGCAAACGCTATTTCCTTGCAAGGAAGTGTCGCATTTACATTCATTTGAAGTGTAGACGAGGAATACATAACACTCCGCAAATCATATTATATCTTACCATGAAACATAGAAATGTGATGCGATATCGCGTTTTAAGAATCATAAGAACTCTATTGCTAAGATACGTAGACATCAGCAAACGCTAGTTCCTTGCGAGGAAGTGTCCCATTTACATTCATTTGAAGTGTAGACGACGGATACAAAACACTTCGCAAATCATATTATACTTTACCATGAAACATAGAAATGAGATGCGATATCGCGTTTTAAGAAGCATTAGAACTCTACTGCTACGATACGCAGACATCTGCAAACGCTATTTCCTAGCGAGGAAGTGTCACATTCACATTCATTTGAAGTGTAGACGAGGAATACATAACACTTCGCAAATCATATTATATCTTACCATGAAACGTAAAAATGAGATGCAATATAGCGTTCTAAGAATCATAAGAACTCTACTGCTACGATACGTAGACATCTGCAATCGCTATTTCCTTGCAAAGAAGTGTCGCATTTACATTCATTTGAAGTGTAGCCGAGGAATACATAACACTTCGCAAATCGTATTATATCTTACCATGAAACATAGAAATGAGATGCGATATCGCGTTTTAAGAAGCATTAGAACCCTATTGCTACGATACGTAGACATCTGCAAACGCTATTTCCTTGCAAGGAAGTGTCGCATTTACTTTCATTTGAATCGTAGACGAGGCATACATGACACTTCGCAAATCATATTATATCTTACCATGAAACGTAAAAATGAGATGCAATATAGCGTTCTAAGAATCATAAGAACTCTATTGCTACGATACGTAGACATCTGCAAACGCTATTTCCTTGCAAGGAAGTGTCGCATTTACATTCATTTGAATCGTACACGAGGAATGCATAACACTTCGCAATGAATATTATATCTTATGATGAAACATAGATATGAGATGCAATATCTCGTTTTAAGAAGCATTAGAACTCTATTGCTACGATACGTAGACATCTGCAAACGCTATTTCCTTGCAAGGAAGTGTCGCATTTACATTCATTTGATGTGTAGACGAGGAATACATAACACTTCGCAAATCGTATTATATCTTACCATGAAACATAGAAATGAGATGCGATATCGCGTTTTAAGAAGCATTAGAACTCTACTGCTACGATACGCAGACATCTGCAAACGCTATTTCCTAGCGAGGAAGTGTCACATTCACATTCATTTGAAGTGTAGACGAGGAATACATAACACTTCGCAAATCATATTATATCTTACCATGAAACATAGAAATGAGATGCGATATCGCGTTTTAAGAAGCATTAGAACTCTATTGCTACGATACGTAGACATCTGCAAACGCTATTTCCTTGCAAGGAAGTGTCGCATTTACATTCATTTGAAGTGTAGACGACGGATACATAACAGTTCGCAAATCATATTATACCTTACCATGAAGCATAGAAATGAGATGCGATATCGCGTTTTAAGAATCATAAGAACTCTATTGCTACGATACGTAGACATCTGCAAACGCTATTTCCTTGCAAGAAAGTGTCGCATTTACATTCATTTGAAGTGTAGACGACGGATACATAACACTTCGCAAATCATATTATACTTTACCATGAAACATAGAAATGAGATGCGATATCGCTTTTTAAGAATCATAAGAACTCTATTGCTACGATACGTAGACATCTGCAAACGCTATTTCCTTGCAAGGAAGTGTCTCATTTACATTCATTTGATGTGTAGACGAAGAATACATAACACTTCGCAAATCATATTATATCTTACCATGAAACATAGAAATGAGATGCGATATCGGGTTTTAAGAATCATAAGAACTCTACTGCTACGATACGTAGACATCTGCAATCGCTATTTCCTTGCAAAGAAGTGTCGCATTTACATTCATTTGAAGTGTAGCCGAGGAATACATAACACTTCGCAAATCGTATTATATCTTACCATGAAACATAGAAATGAGATGCGATATCGCGTTTTAAGAAGCATTAGAACTCTATTGCTACGATAGGTAGACATCTGCAAACGCTATTTCCTTGCAAGGAAGTGTCGCATTTACTTTCATTTGAATCGTAGACGAGGCATACATGACTCTTCGCAAATCATATTATATCTTACCATGAAGCATAGAAATGAGATGCGATATCACGTTTTAAGAATCATAAGAACTCTATTGCTACGAAACGTAGACATCTGCAAACGCTATTTCCTTGCAAGGAAGTGTCGCATTTACATTCATTTGAATCGTAGACGAGGAATGCATAACACTTCGCAATGAATATTATATCTTATCATGAAACATAGATATGAGATGCGACATCTCGTTTTAAGAAGCATTTGAACTCTATTGCTTCGATACGTAGACATCTGCAAACGCTATTTCCTTGCAAGGAAGTGTCGCATTTACATTCATTTGAAGTGTAGACGAGGAATACATAACACTTCGCAAATCATATTATACCTTACCATGAAACATAGAAATGAGATGCGATATCGCGTTTTAAGAAGCATTAAAACTCTACTGCTACGATACGTAGACATCTGCAAACGCTATATCCTTGCAAAGAAGTGTCGCATTTACATTCATTAGATGTGTAGACGAGGAATACATAACAAACCGCAAATCATATTATATCTTACCATGAAACATAGAAATGAGATGCGACATCGCGTTCTAAGATGCATTAGATCAATACTGCTACGATAGGTAGACATTTGCAAACGCTATTTCCTTGCAAGGAAGTGTCGCATTTATATTCATTTGAAGTGTAGCCGAGGAATACATAACACTTCGCAAATCGTATTATATCTTACCATGAAACATAGAAATGAGATGCGATATCGCGTTTTAAGAAGCATTAGAACTCTATTGCTACGATCCGTAGACATCTGCAAACGCTATTTCCTTGCAAGGAAGTGTCGCATTTACATTCATTTGAAGTGTAGACGAGGAATACATAACACTCCGCAAACCATATTATATCTTACCATGAAACATAGAAATGTGATGCGATATCGCGTTTTAAGAATCATAAGAACTCTATTGCTAAGATACGTAGACATCAGCAAACGCTAGTTCCTTGCGAGAAAGTGTCCCATTTACATTCATTTGAAGTGTAGACGACGGATACATAACACTTCGCAAATCATATTATACTTTACCATGAAACATAGAAATGAGATGCGATATCGCTTTTTAAGAATCATAAGAACTCTATTGCTACGATACGTAGACATCTGCAAACGCTATTTCCTTGCAAGGAAGTGTCTCATTTACATTTATTTGATGTGTAGACGAAGAATACATAACACTTCGCAAATCATATTATATCTTACCATGAAACATAGAAATGAGATGCGATATCGGGTTTTAAGAATCATAAGAACTCTACTGCTACGATACGTAGACATCTGCAATCGCTATTTCCTTGCAAAGAAGTGTCGCATTTACATTCATTTGAAGTGTAGCCGAGGAATACATAACACTTCGCAAATCGTATTATATCTTACCATGAAACATAGAAATGAGATGCGATATCGCGTTTTAAGAAGCATTAGAACCCTATTGCTACGATACGTAGACATCTGCAAACGCTATTTCCTTGCAAGGAAGTGTCGCATTTACTTTCATTTGAATCGTAGACGAGGCATACATGACACTTCGCAAATCATATTATATCTTACCATGAAGCATAGAAATGAGATGCGATATCACGTTTTAAGAATCATAAGAACTCTATTGCTACGATACGTAGACATCTGCAAACGCTATTTCCTTGCAAGGAAGTGTCGCATTTACATTCATTTGAAGTGTAGCCGAGGAATACATAACACTTCGCAAATCGTATTACATCTTAGCATGAAACATAGAAATGAGATGCTATATGGCGTTTTAAGAAGCATTAGAACTCTATTGCTACGATCCGTAGACATCTGCAAACGCTATTTCCTTGCAAGGAAGTGTCGCATTTACATTCATTTGAAGTGTAGACGAGGAATACATAACACTCCGCAAATCATATTATATCTTACCATGAAACATAGAAATGTGATGCGATATCGCGTTTTAAGAATCATAAGAACTCTATTGCTAAGATACGTAGACATCAGCAAACGCTAGTTCCTTGCGAGAAAGTGTCCCATTTACATTCATTTGAAGTGTAGACGACGGATACAAAACACTTCGCAAATCATATTATACTTTACCATGAAACATAGAAATGAGATGCGATATCGCTTTTTAAGAATCATAAGAACTCTATTGCTACGATACGTAGACATCTGCAAACGCTATTTCCTTGCAAGGAAGTGTCTCATTTACATTCATTTGATGTGTAGACGAAGAATACATAACACTTCGCAAATCATATTATATCTTACCATGAAACATAGAAATGAGATGCGATATCGCGTTTTAAGAATCATAAGAACTCTACTGCTACGATACGTAGACATCTGCAATCGCTATTTCCTTGCAAAGAAGTGTCGCATTTACATTCATTTGAAGTGTAGCCGAGGAATACATAACACTTCGCAAATCGTATTATATCTTACCATGAAACATAGAAATGAGATGCGATATCGCGTTTTAAGAAGCATTAGAACTCTACTGCTACGATACGCAGACATCTGCAAACGCTATTTCCTAGCGAGGAAGTGTCACATTCACATTCATTTGAAGTGTAGACGAGGAATACATAACACTTCGCAAATCATATTATATCTTACCATGAAACATAGAAATGAGATGCGATATCGCGTTTTAAGAAGCATTAGAACTCTATTGCTACGATACGTAGACATCTGCAAACGCTATTTCCTTGCAAGGAAGTGTCGCATTTACATTCATTTGAAGTGTAGACGAAGGATACATAACAGTTCGCAAATCATATTATACCTTACCATGAAGCATAAAATGAGATGCGATATCGCGTTTTAAGAATCATAAGAACTCTATTGCTACGGTACGTAGACATCTGCAAACGCTATTTCCTTGCAAGAAAGTGTCGCATTTACATTCATTTGAAGTGTAGACGACGGATACATAACACTTCGCAAATCATATTATACTTTACCATGAAACATAGAAATGAGATGCGATATCGCTTTTTAAGAATCATAAGAACTCTATTGCTACGATACGTAGACATCTGCAAACGCTATTTCCTTGCAAGGAAGTGTCTCATTTACATTCATTTGATGTGTAGACGAAGAATACATAACACTTCGCAAATCATATTATATCTTACCATGAAACATAGAAATGAGATGCGATATCGGGTTTTAAGAATCATAAGAACTCTACTGCTACGATACGTAGACATCTGCAATCGCTATTTCCTTGCAAAGAAGTGTCGCATTTACATTCATTTGAAGTGTAGCCGAGGAATACATAACACTTCGCAAATCGTATTATATCTTACCATGAAACATAGAAATGAGATGCGATATCGCGTTTTAAGAAGCATTAGAACTCTATTGCTACGATAGGTAGACATCTGCAAACGCTATTTCCTTGCAAGGAAGTGTCGCATTTACTTTCATTTGAATCGTAGACGAGGCATACATGACTCTTCGCAAATCATATTATATCTTACCATGAAGCATAGAAATGAGATGCGATATCACGTTTTAAGAATCATAAGAACTCTATTGCTACGACACGTAGACATCTGCAAACGCTATTTCCTTGCAAGGAAGTGTCGCATTTACATTCATTTGAATCGTAGACGAGGAATGCATAACACTTCGCAATGAATATTATATCTTATCATGAAACATAGATATGAGATGCGATATCTCGTTTTAAGAAGCATTTGAACTCTATTGCTTCGATACGTAGACATCTGCAAACGCTATTTCCTTGCAAGGAAGTGTCGCATTTACATTCATTTGAAGTGTAGACGAGGAATACATAACACTTCGCAAATCATATTATACCTTACCATGAAACATAGAAATGAGATGCGATATCGCGTTTTAAGAAGCATTAAAACTCTACTGCTACGATACGTAGACATCTGCAAACGCTATATCCTTGCAAAGAAGTGTCGCATTTACATTCATTAGATGTGTAGACGAGGAATACATAACACTCCGCAAATCATATTATATCTTACCATGAAACATAGAAATGAGATGCGACATCGCGTTCTAAGATGCATTAGATCAATACTGCTACGATAGGTAGACATTTGCAAACGCTATTTCCTTGCAAGGAAGTGTCGCATTTATATTCATTTGAAGTGTAGCCGAGGAATACATAACACTTCGCAAATCGTATTATATCTTACCATGAAACATAGAAATGAGATGCGATATCGCGTTTTAAGATGCATTAGAACTCTATTGCTACGATCCGTAGACATCTGCAAACGCTATTTCCTTGCAAGGAAGTGTCGCATTTACATTCATTTGAAGTGTAGACGAGGAATACATAACACTCCGCAAATCATATTATATCTTACCATGAAACATAGAAATGTGATGCGATATCGCGTTTTAAGAATCATAAGAACTCTATTGCTAAGATACGTAGACATCAGCAAACGCTAGTTCCTTGCGAGAAAGTGTCCCATTTACATTCATTTGAAGTGTAGACGACGGATACATAACACTTCGCAAATCATATTATACTTTACCATGAAACATAGAAATGAGATGCGATATCGCTTTTTAAGAATCATAAGAACTCTATTGCTACGATACGTAGACATCTGCAAACGCTATTTCCTTGCAAGGAAGTGTCTCATTTACATTTATTTGATGTGTAGACGAAGAATACATAACACTTCGCAAATCATATTATATCTTACCATGAAACATAGAAATGAGATGCGATATCGGGTTTTAAGAATCATAAGAACTCTACTGCTACGATACGTAGACATCTGCAATCGCTATTTCCTTGCAAAGAAGTGTCGCATTTACATTCATTTGAAGTGTAGCCGAGGAATACATAACACTTCGCAAATCGTATTATATCTTACCATGAAACATAGAAATGAGATGCGATATCGCGTTTTAAGAAGCATTAGAACCCTATTGCTACGATACGTAGACATCTGCAAACGCTATTTCCTTGCAAGGAAGTGTCGCATTTACTTTCATTTGAATCGTAGACGAGGCATACATGACACTTCGCAAATCATATTATATCTTACCATGAAGCATAGAAATGAGATGCGATATCACGTTTTAAGAATCATAAGAACTCTATTGCTACGATACGTAGACATCTGCAAACGCTATTTCCTTGCAAGGAAGTGTCGCATTTACATTCATTTGAAGTGTAGCCGAGGAATACATAACACTTCGCAAATCGTATTACATCTTACCATGAAACATAGAAATGAGATGCTATATGGCGTTTTAAGAAGCATTAGAACTCTATTGCTACGATCCGTAGACATCTGCAAACGCTATTTCCTTGCAAGGAAGTGTCGCATTTACATTCATTTGAAGTGTAGACGAGGAATACATAACACTCCGCAAATCATATTATATCTTACCATGAAACATAGAAATGTGATGCGATATCGCGTTTTAAGAATCATAAGAACTCTATTGCTAAGATACGTAGACATCAGCAAACGCTAGTTCCTTGCGAGAAAGTGTCCCATTTACATTCATTTGAAGTGTAGACGACGGATACAAAACACTTCGCAAATCATATTATACTTTACCATGAAACATAGAAATGAGATGCGATATCGCTTTTTAAGAATCATAAGAACTCTATTGCTACGATACGTAGACATCTGCAAACGCTATTTCCTTGCAAGGAAGTGTCTCATTTACATTTATTTGATGTGTAGACGAAGAATACATAACACTTCGCAAATCATATTATATCTTACCATGAAACATAGAAATGAGATGCGATATCGGGTTTTAAGAATCATAAGAACTCTACTGCTACGATACGTAGACATCTGCAATCGCTATTTCCTTGCAAAGAAGTGTCGCATTTACATTCATTTGAAGTGTAGCCGAGGAATACATAACACTTCGCAAATCGTATTATATCTTACCATGAAACATAGAAATGAGATGCGATATCGCGTTTTAAGAAGCATTAGAACCCTATTGCTACGATACGTAGACATCTGCAAACGCTATTTCCTTGCAAGGAAGTGTCGCATTTACTTTCATTTGAATCGTAGACGAGGCATACATGACACTTCGCAAATCATATTATATCTTACCATGAAGCATAGAAATGAGATGCGATATCGCGTTCTAAGAAGCATTAGAACACTACTGCTACGATAGGTAGACATTTGCAAACGCTATTTCCTTGCAAGGAAGTGTCGCATTTACATTCATTTGAAGTGTAGACGAGGAATACATAACACTCCGAAAATCATATTATATCTTACCATGAAACATAGAAATGAGATGCGATATCGCGTTTTAAGAAGCATTAGAACTCTACTGCTACGATACGTAGACATCTGCAATCGCTATTTCCTTGCAAAGAAGTGTCGCATTTACATTCATTTGAAGTGTAGCCGAGGAATACATAACACTTCGCAAATCGTATTACATCTTACCATGAAACATAGAAATGAGATGCTATATGGCGTTTTAAGAAGCATTAGAACTCTATTGCTACGATCCGTAGACATCTGCAAACGGTATTTCCTTGCAAGGAAGTGTCGCATTTACATTCATTTGAATCGTAGACGAGGAATGCATAACACTTCGCAATGAATATTATATCTTACCATGAAGCATAGAAATGAGATGCGATATCACGTTTTAAGAATCATAAGAACTCTATTGCTACGATACGTAGACATCTGCAAACGCTATTTCCTTGCAAGGAAGTGTCGCATTTACATTCATTTGAATCGTAGACGAGGAATGCATAACACTTCGCAATGAATATTATATCTTATCATGAAACATAGATATGAGATGCAATATCTCGTTTTAAGAAGCATTTGAACTCTATTGCTTCGATACGTAGACATCTGCAAACGCTATTTCCTTGCAAGGAAGTGTCGCATTTACATTCATTTGAAGTGTAGACGAGGAATACATAACACTTCGCAAATCATATTATACCTTACCATGAAACATAGAAATGAGATGCGATATCGCGTTTTAAGAAGCATTAAAACTCTACTGCTACGATACGTAGACATCTGCAAACGCTATATCCTTGCAAAGAAGTGTCGCATTTACATTCATTAGATGTGTAGACGAGGAATACATAACACTCCGCAAATCATATTATATCTTACCATGAAACATAGAAATGAGATGCGACATCGCGTTCTAAGATGCATTAGATCAATACTGCTACGATAGGTAGACATTTGCAAACGCTATTTCCTTGCAAGGAAGTGTCGCATTTATATTCATTTGAAGTGTAGCCGAGGAATACATAACACTTCGCAAATCGTATTATATCTTACCATGAAACATAGAAATGAGATGCGATATCGCGTTTTAAGAAGCATTAGAACTCTATTGCTACGATCCGTAGACATCTGCAAACGCTATTTCCTTGCAAGGAAGTGTCGCATTTACATTCATTTGAAGTGTAGACGAGGAATACATAACACTCCGCAAATCATATTATATCTTACCATGAAACATAGAAATGTGATGCGATATCGCGTTTTAAGAATCATAAGAACTTTTTTGCTAAGATACGTAGACATCTGCAAACGCTAGTTCCTTGCGAGAAAGTGTCCCATTTACATTCATTTGAAGTGTAGACGACGGATACATAACACTTCGCAAATCATATTATACTTTACCATGAAACATAGAAATGAGATGCGATATCGCTTTTTAAGAATCATAAGAACTCTATTGCTACGATACGTAGACATCTGCAAACGCTATTTCCTTGCAAGGAAGTGTCTCATTTACATTCATTTGATGTGTGGACGAAGAATACATAACACTTCGCAAATCGTATTATATCTTACCATGAAACATAGAAATGAGATGCGATATCGCGTTTTAAGAAGCATTAGAACTCTATTGCTACGATACGTAGACATCTGCAATCGCTATTTCCTTGCAAAGAAGTGTCGCATTTACATTCATTTGAAGTGTAGCCGAGGAATACATAACACTTCGCAAATCGTATTATATCTTACCATGAAACATAGAAATGAGATGCGATATCGCGTTTTAAGAAGCATTAGAACTCTATTGCTACGATACGTAGACATCTGCAAACGCTATTTCCTTGCAAGGAAGTGTCGCATTTACTTTCATTTGAATCGTAGACGAGGCATACATGACACTTCGCAAATCATATTATATCTTACCATGAAGCATAGAAATGAGATGCGATATCACGTTTTAAGAATCATAAGAACTCTATTGCTACGATACGTAGACATCTGCAAACGCTATTTCCTTGCAAGGAAGTGTCGCATTTACATTCATTTGAATCGTAGACGAGGAATGCATAACACTTCGCAATGAATATTATATCTTATCATGAAACATAGATATGAGATGCAATATCTCGTTTTAAGAAGCATTTGAACTCTATTGCTTCGATACGTAGACATCTGCAAACGCTATTTCCTTGCAAGGAAGTGTCGCATTTACATTCATTTGAAGTGTAGACGAGGAATACATAACACTTCGCAAATCATATTATACCTTACCATGAAACATAGAAATGAGATGCGATATCGCGTTTTAAGAATCATAAGAACTCTATTGCTAAGATACGTAGACATCTGCAAACGCTAGTTCCTTGCGAGAAAGTGTCCCATTTACATTCATTTGAAGTGTAGACGACGGATACATAACACTTCGCAAATCATATTATACCTTACCATGAAACATAGAAATGAGATGCGATATCGCGTTTTAAGAATCATAAGAACTCTATTGCTACGATACGTAGACATCTGCAAACGCTATTTCCTTGCAAGGAAGTGTCGCATTTACATTCATTTGAATCGTAGACGAGGAATGCATAACACTTCGCAATGAATATTATATCTTATCATGAATCATAGATATGTGATGCAATATCTCGTTTTAAGAAGCATTTGAACTCTATTGCTTCGATACGTAGACATCTGCAAACGCTATTTCCCAGCGACGAAGTGTCGCATTCACATTGATTTGAAGTGTAGCCGAGGAATACATAACACTTCGCAAATCGGATTATATCTTACCATGAAACATAGAAATGAGATGCGATATCGCGTTTTGAGAAGCATTTGAACTCTATTGCTCCGATACGTAGACATCTGCAAACGCTATTTCCTAGCGAGGAAGTGTCGCATTCACATTCATTTGAAGTGTAGACGAGGAATACATAACACTTCGCAAATCATATTGTATCTTACCATGAAACATAGAAATGAGATGCGATATCGCGTTTTAAGAATCATAAGAACTCTATTGCTACGATACGTAGACATCTGCAAACGCTATTTCCTTGCAAGGAAGTGTCGCATTTACATTCATTTGATGTGTAGACGAGGAATACATAACACTTCGCAAATCATATTGTATCTTACCATGAAACATAGAAATGAGATGCGATATCGCGTCTTAAGAATCATAAGAACTCTATTGCAACGATACGTAGACATCTGCAAACGCTATTTCCTTGCAAAGAAGTGTCGCATTTACATTCATTTGAAGTGTAGCCGAGGAATACATAACACTTCGCAAATCGTATTATATCTTACCATGAAACATAGAAATGAGATGCGATATCGCGTTTTAAGAAGCATTAGAACTCTATTGCTACGATACGTAGACATCTGCAAACGCTATTTCCTTGCAAGGAAGTGTCGCATTTACTTTCATTTGAATCGTAGACGAGGCATACATGACACTTCGCAAATCATATTATATCTTTCCATGAAACGTAAAAATGAGGTGCAATATAGCGTTCTAAGAAACACAAGAACTCTATTGCTACGATACGTAGACATCTGCAAACGCTACTTCCTTGCAAGGAAGTGTCGCATTTACATTCATTTGAATCGTAGACGAGGAATGCATAACACTTCGCAATGAATATTATATCTTACCATGAAGCATAGAAATGAGATGCGATATCACGTTTTAAGAATCATAAGAACTCTATTGCTACGATACGTAGACATCTGCAAACGCTATTTCCTTGCAAGGAAGTGTCGCATTTACATTCATTTGAATCGTAGACGAGAAATGCATAACACTTCGCAATGAATATTATATCTTATCATGAAACATAGATATGAGATGCAATATCTCGTTTTAAGAAGCATTTGAACTCTATTGCTTCGATACGTAGACATCTGCAAACGCTATTTCCTTGCAAGGAAGTGTCGCATTTACATTCATTTGAAGTGTAGCCGAGGAATACATAACACTTCGCAAATCGGATTATATCTTACCATGAAACATAGAAATGAGATGCGATATCGCGTTTTGAGAAGCATTTGAACTCTATTGCTCCGATACGTAGACATCTGCAAACGCTATTTCCTAGCGAGGAAGTGTCGCATTCACATTCATTTGAAGTGTAGACGAGGAATACATAACACTTCGCAAATCATATTGTATCTTACCATGAAACATAGAAATGAGATGCGATATCGCGTTCTAAGAAGCATTAGAACACTACTGCTACGATAGGTAGACATTTGCAAACGCTATTTCCTTGCAAGGAAGTGTCGCATTTACATTTATTTGAAGTGTAGACGAGGAATACATAACACTCCGCAAATCATATTATATCTTACCATGAAACATAGAAATGAGATGCGATATCGCGTTTTAAGAAGCATTAGAACTCTACTGCTACGATACGTAGACATCTGCAATCGCTATTTCCTTGCAAAGAAGTGTCGCATTTACATTCATTTGAAGTGTAGCCGAGGAATACATAACACTTCGCAAATCGTATTACATCTTACCATGAAACATAGAAATGAGATGCTATATGGCGTTTTAAGAAGCATTAGAACACTATTGCTACGATCCGTAGACATCTGCAAACGGTACTTCCTTGCAAGGAAGTGTCGCATTTACATTCATTTGAATCGTAGACGAGGAATGCATAACACTTCGCAATGAATATTATATCTTACCATGAAGCATAGAAATGAGATGCGATATCACGTTTTAAGAATCATAAGAACTCTATTGCTACGATACGTAGACATCTGCAAACGCTATTTCCTTGCAAGGAAGTGTCGCATTTACATTCATTTGAATCGTAGACGAGGAATGCATAACACTTCGCAATGAATATTATATCTTATCATGAAACATAGATATGAGATGCAATATCTCGTTTTAAGAAGCATTTGAACTCTATTGCTTCGATACGTAGACATCTGCAAACGCTATTTCCTTGCAAGGAAGTGTCGCATTTACATTCATTTGAAGTGTAGACGAGGAATACATAACACTTCGCAAATCATATTATACCTTACCATGAAACATAGAAATGAGATGCGATATCGCGTTTTAAGAAGCATTAAAACTCTACTGCTACGATACGTAGACATCTGCAAACGCTATATCCTTGCAAAGAAGTGTCGCATTTACATTCATTAGAAGTGTAGACGAGGAATACATAACACTCCGCAAATCATATTATATCTTACCACGAAACATAGAAATGAGATGCGACATCGCGTTCTAAGATGCATTAGATCAATACTGCTACGATAGGTAGACATTTGCAAACGCTATTTCCTTGCAAGGAAGTGTCGCATTTACATTCATTTGAAGTGTAGCCGAGGAATACATAACACTTCGCAAATCATATTGTATATTACCATGAAACATAGAAATGAGATGCGATATCGCGTTTTAAGAATCATAAGAACTCTATTGCTACGATCCGTAGACATCTGCAAACGCTATTCCCTTGCAAGGAAGTGTCGCATTTACATTCATTTGAAGTGTAGACGAGGAATACATAACACTCCGCAAATCATATTATATCTTACCATGAAACATAGAAATGTGATGCGATATCGCGTTTTAAGAATCATAAGAAATCTATTGCTAAGATACGTAGACATCTGCAAACGCTAGTTCCTTGCGAGAAAGCGTCCCATTTACATTCATTTGAAGTGTAGACGACGGATACATAACACTTCGCAAATCATATTATACCTTACCATGAAACATAGAAATGAGATGCGATATCGCGTTTTAAGAATCATAAGAACTCTATTGCTACGATACGTAGACATCTGCAAACGCTATTTCCTTGCAAGGAAGTGTCGCATTTACATTCATTTGGTGTGTAGACGAGGAATACATAACACTTCGCAAATCATATTATATCTTACCATGAAACATAGAAATGAGATGCGATATCGCGTTTTAAGAGTCATTAGAACTCAACTGCTGCGATACGTAGACATCTGCAAACGCTATTTCCTTGCAAGGAAGTGTCTCATTTACATTCATTTGATGTGTGGACGAAGAATACATAACACTTCGCAAATCGTATTATATCTTACCATGAAACATAGAAATGAGATGCGATATCGCGTTTTAAGAAGCATTAGAACTCTATTGCTACGATACGTAGACATCTGCAATCGCTATTTCCTTGCAAAGAAGTGTCGCATTTACATTCATTTGAAGTGTAGCCGAGGAATACATAACACTTCGCAAATCGTATTATATCTTACCATGAAACATAGAAATGAGATGCGATATCGCGTTTTAAGAAGCATTAGAACTCTATTGCTACGATACGTAGACATCTGCAAACGCTATTTCCTTGCAAGGAAGTGTCGCATTTACTTTCATTTGAATCGTAGACGAGGCATACATGACACTTCGCAAATCATATTATATCTTACCATGAAGCATAGAAATGAGATGCGATATCACGTTTTAAGAATCATAAGAACTCTATTGCTACGATACGTAGACATCTGCAAACGCTATTTCCTTGCAAGGAAGTGTCGCATTTACATTCATTTGAATCGTAGACGAGGAATGCATAACACTTCGCAATGAATATTATATCTTATCATGAAACATAGATATGAGATGCAATATCTCGTTTTAAGAAGCATTTGAACTCTATTGCTTCGATACGTAGACATCTGCAAACGCTATTTCCTTGCAAGGAAGTGTCGCATTTACATTCATTTGAAGTGTAGACGAGGAATACATAACACTTCGCAAATCATATTATACCTTACCATGAAACATAGAAATGAGATGCGATATCGCGTTTTAAGAATCATAAGAACTCTATTGCTAAGATACGTAGACATCTGCAAACGCTAGTTCCTTGCGAGAAAGTGTCCCATTTACATTCATTTGAAGTGTAGACGACGGATACATAACACTTCGCAAATCATATTATACCTTACCATGAAACATAGAAATGAGATGCGATATCGCGTTTTAAGAATCATAAGAACTCTATTGCTACGATACGTAGACATCTGCAAACGCTATTTCCTTGCAAGGAAGTGTCGCATTTACATTCATTTGAATCGTAGACGAGGAATGCATAACACTTCGCAATGAATATTATATCTTATCATGAATCATAGATATGTGATGCAATATCTCGTTTTAAGAAGCATTTGAACTCTATTGCTTCGATACGTAGACATCTGCAAACGCTATTTCCCAGCGACGAAGTGTCGCATTCACATTGATTTGAAGTGTAGCCGAGGAATACATAACACTTCGCAAATCGGATTATATCTTACCATGAAACATAGAAATGAGATGCGATATCGCGTTTTGAGAAGCATTTGAACTCTATTGCTCCGATACGTAGACATCTGCAAACGCTATTTCCTAGCGAGGAAGTGTCGCATTCACATTCATTTGAAGTGTAGACGAGGAATACATAACACTTCGCAAATCATATTGTATCTTACCATGAAACATAGAAATGAGATGCGATATCGCGTTCTAAGAAGCATTAGAACACTACTGCTACGATAGGTAGACATTTGCAAACGCTATTTCCTTGCAAGGAAGTGTCGCATTTACATTCATTTGATGTGTAGACGAGGAATACATAACACTTCGCAAATCATATTGTATCTTACCATGAAACATAGAAATGAGATGCGATATCGCGTCTTAAGTATCATAAGAACTCTATTGCAACGATACGTAGACATCTGCAAACGCTATTTCCTTGCAAAGAAGTGTCGCATTTACATTCATTTGAAGTGTAGCCGAGGAATACATAACACTTCGCAAATCGTATTATATCTTACCATGAAACATAGAAATGAGATGCGATATCGCGTTTTAAGAAGCATTAGAACTCTATTGCTACGATACGTAGACATCTGCAAACGCTATTTCCTTGCAAGGAAGTGTCGCATTTACTTTCATTTGAATCGTAGACGAGGCATACATGACACTTCGCAAATCATATTATATCTTTCCATGAAACGTAAAAATGAGGTGCAATATAGCGTTCTAAGAAACACAAGAACTCTATTGCTACGATACGTAGACATCTGCAAACGCTACTTCCTTCCAAGGAAGTGTCGCATTTACATTCATTTGAATCGTAGACGAGGAATGCATAACACTTCGCAATGAATATTATATCTTATCATGAAACATAGATATGAGATGCAATATCTCGTTTTAAGAAGCATTAGAACTCTATTGCTACGATACGTAGACATCTGCAAACGCTATTTCCTTGCAAGGAAGTGTCTCATTTACATTCATTTGATGTGTAGACGAAGAATACATAACACTTCGCAAATCATATTATACCTTACCATGAAACATAGAAATGAGATGCGATATCGCGTTTTAAGAAGCATTAAAACTCTACTGCTACGATACGTAGACATCTGCAAACGCTATATCCTTGCAAAGAAGTGTCGCATTTACATTCATTAGATGTGTAGACGAGGAATACATAACACTCCGCAAATCATATTATATCTTACCATGAAACATAGAAATGAGATGCGACATCGCGTTCTAAGATGCATTAGATCAATACTGCTACGATAGGTAGACATTTGCAAACGCTATTTCCTTGCAAGGAAGTGTCGCATTTATATTCATTTGAAGTGTAGCCGAGGAATACATAACACTTCGCAAATCGTATTATATCTTACCATGAAACATAGAAATGAGATGCGATATCGCGTTTTAAGAAGCATTAGAACTCTATTGCTACGATCCGTAGACATCTGCAAACGCTATTTCCTTGCAAGGAAGTGTCGCATTTACATTCATTTGAAGTGTAGACGAGGAATACATAACACTCCGCAAATCATATTATATCTTACCATGAAACATAGAAATGTGATGCGATATCGCGTTTTAAGAATCATAAGAACTCTATTGCTAAGATACGTAGACATCAGCAAACGCTAGTTCCTTGCGAGAAAGTGTCCCATTTACATTCATTTGAAGTGTAGACGACGGATACATAACACTTCGCAAATCATATTATACTTTACCATGAAACATAGAAATGAGATGCGATATCGCTTTTTAAGAATCATAAGAACTCTATTGCTACGATACGTAGACATCTGCAAACGCTATTTCCTTGCAAGGAAGTGTCTCATTTACATTCATTTGATGTGTAGACGAAGAATACATAACACTTCGCAAATCATATTATATCTTACCATGAAACATAGAAATGAGATGCGATATCGGGTTTTAAGAATCATAAGAACTCTACTGCTACGATACGTAGACATCTGCAATCGCTATTTCCTTGCAAAGAAGTGTCGCATTTACATTCATTTGAAGTGTAGCCGAGGAATACATAAAACTTCGCAAATCGTATTATATCTTACCATGAAACATAGAAATGAGATGCGATATCGCGTTTTAAGAAGCATTAGAACTCTATTGCTACGATACGTAGACATCTGCAAACGCTATTTCCTTGCAAGGAAGTGTCGCATTTACTTTCATTTGAATCGTAGACGAGGCATACATGACACTTCGCAAATCATATTATATCTTACCATGAAGCATAGAAATGAGATGCGATATCACGTTTTAAGAATCATAAGAACTCTATTGCTACGATACGTAGACATCTGCAAACGCTATTTCCTTGCAAGGAAGTGTCGCATTTACATTCATTTGAATCGTAGACGAGGAATGCATAACACTTCGCAATGAATATTATATCTTATCATGAAACATAGATATGAGATGCAATATCTCGTTTTAAGAAGCATTTGAACTCTATTGCTTCGATACGTAGACATCTGCAAACGCTATTTCCTTGCAAGGAAGTGTCGCATTTACATTCATTTGAAGTGTAGACGAGGAATACATAACACTTCGCAAATCATATTATACCTTACCATGAAACATAGAAATGAGATGCGATATCGCGTTTTAAGAATCATAAGAACTCTATTGCTAAGATACGTAGACATCTGCAAACGCTAGTTCCTTGCGAGAAAGTGTCCCATTTACATTCATTTGAAGTGTAGACGACGGATACATAACACTTCGCAAATCATATTATACCTTACCATGAAACATAGAAATGAGATGCGATATCGCGTTTTAAGAATCATAAGAACTCTATTGCTACGATACGTAGACATCTGCAAACGCTATATCCTTGCAAGGAAGTGTCGCATTTACATTCATTTGAATCGTAGACGAGGAATGCATAACCCTTCGCAATGAATATTATATCTTATCATGAATCGTAGATATGTGATGCAATATCTCGTTTTAAGAAGCATTTGAACTCTATTGCTTCGATACGTAGACATCTGCAAACGCTATTTCCCAGCGACGAAGTGTCGCATTCACATTGATTTGAAGTGTAGACGAGGAATACATAACACTTCGCAAATCATATTGTATATTACCATGAAACATAGAAATGAGATGCGATATCGCGTTTTAAGAATCATAAGAACTCTATTGCTACGATACGTAGACATCTGCAATCGCTATTTCCTTGCAAAGAAGTGTCGCATTTACATTCATTTGAAGTGTAGCCGAGGAATACATAACACTTCGCAAATCGGATTATATCTTACCATGAAACATAGAAATGAGATGCGATATCGCGTTTTGAGAAGCATTTGAACTCTATTGCTCCGATACGTAGACATCTGCAAACGCTATTTCCTAGCGAGGAAGTGTCGCATTCACATTCATTTGAAGTGTAGACGAGGAATACATAACACTTCGCAAATCATATTGTATCTTACCATGAAACATAGAAATGAGATGCGATATCGCGTTCTAAGAAGCATTAGAACACTACTGCTACGATAGGTAGACATTTGCAAACGCTATTTCCTTGCAAGGAAGTGTCGCATTTACATTCATTTGAAGTGTAGACGAGGAATACATAACACTCCGCAAATCATATTATATCTTACCATGAAACATAGAAATGAGATGCGATATCGCGTTTTAAGATGCATTAGAACTCTACTGCTACGATACGTAGACATCTGCAATCGCTATTTCCTTGCAAAGAAGTGTCGCATTTACATTCATTTGAAGTGTAGCCGAGGAATACATAACACTTCGCAAATCGTATTACATCTTACCATGAAACATAGAAATGAGATGCTATATGGCGTTTTAAGAAGCATTAGAACTCTATTGCTACGATCCGTAGACATCTGCAAACGGTATTTCCTTGCAAGGAAGTGTCGCATTTACATTCATTTGAATCGTAGACGAGGAATGCATAACACTTCGCAATGAATATTATATCTTACCATGAAGCATAGAAATGAGATGCGATATCACGTTTTAAGAATCATAAGAACTCTATTGCTACGATACGTAGACATCTGCAAACGCTATTTCCTTGCAAGGAAGTGTCGCATTTACATTCATTTGAATCGTAGACGAGGAATGCATAACACTTCGCAATGAATATTATATCTTATCATGAAACATAGATATGAGATGCAATATCTCGTTTTAAGAAGCATTTGAACTCTATTGCTACGATACGTAGACATCTGCAAACGCTATTTCCTTGCAAGGAAGTGTCGCATTTACATTCATTTGAATCGTAGACGAGGAATGCATAACACTTCGCAATGAATATTATATCTTATCATGAAACATAGATATGAGATGCAATATCTCGTTTTAAGAAGCATTTGAACTCTATTGCTTCGATACGTAGACATCTGCAAACGCTATTTCCTTGCAAGGAAGTGTCGCATTTACATTCATTTGAAGTGTAGACGAGGAATACATAACACTTCGCAAATCATATTATACCTTACCATGAAACATAGAAATGAGATGCGATATCGCGTTTTAAGAAGCATTAAAACTCTACTGCTACGATACGTAGACATCTGCAAACGCTATATCCTTGCAAAGAAGTGTCGCATTTACATTCATTAGAAGTGTAGACGAGGAATACATAACACTCCGCAAATCATATTATATCTTACCACGAAACATAGAAATGAGATGCGACATCGCGTTCTAAGATGCATTAGATCAATACTGCTACGATAGGTAGACATTTGCAAACGCTATTTCCTTGCAAGGAAGTGTCGCATTTACATTCATTTGAAGTGTAGCCGAGGAATACATAACACTTCGCAAATCATATTGTATATTACCATGAAACATAGAAATGAGATGCGATATCGCGTTTTAAGAATCATAAGAACTCTATTGCTACGATCCGTAGACATCTGCAAACGCTATTCCCTTGCAAGGAAGTGTCGCATTTACATTCATTTGAAGTGTAGACGAGGAATACATAACACTCCGCAAATCATATTATATCTTACCATGAAACATAGAAATGTGATGCGATATCGCGTTTTAAGAATCATAAGAAATCTATTGCTAAGATACGTAGACATCTGCAAACGCTAGTTCCTTGCGAGAAAGCGTCCCATTTACATTCATTTGAAGTGTAGACGACGGATACATAACACTTCGCAAATCATATTATACCTTACCATGAAACATAGAAATGAGATGCGATATCGCGTTTTAAGAATCATAAGAACTCTATTGCTACGATACGTAGACATCTGCAAACGCTATTTCCTTGCAAGGAAGTGTCGCATTTACATTCATTTGGTGTGTAGACGAGGAATACATAACACTTCGCAAATCATATTATATCTTACCATGAAACATAGAAATGAGATGCGATATCGCGTTTTAAGAGTCATTAGAACTCAACTGCTGCGATACGTAGACATCTGCAAACGCTATTTCCTTGCAAAGAAGAGTCGCATTTACATTCATTTGAGGTGTAGACGAGGAATACATAACACTTCGCAAATCATATTATATCTTACCATGAAACATAGAAATGACATGCGATATCGCGTTTTAAGAAGCATCAGAAAGCCATTGCTACGATACGTAGACATCTGCAAAAGCTATTTCCTTGCAAGGAAGTGTCGCATTTACATTCATTTGGTGTGTAGACGAGGAATACATAACACTTCGCAAATCATATTATATCTTACCATGAAACATAGAAATGAGATGCGATATCGCGTTTTAGGAGTCATTAGATCTCAACTGCTACGATACGTAGACATCTGCAAACGCTATTTCCTAGCGAGGAAGTGTCGCATTCACATTCATTTGAAGTGTGGACGAGGAATACATGACAATTCGCAAATCATATTATATCTTACCATGAAACATAGAAATGAGATGCGATATCGCGTTTTAAGAATCATAAGAACTCTATTGCTACGATACGTAGACATCTGCAAACGCTATTTCCTTGCAAGGAAGTGTCGCATTTTCATTCATTTTAATCGTAGACGAGGAATGCATAACACTTCGCAATGAATATTATATCTTATCATGAAACATAGATATGAAATGCAATATCTCGTTTTAAGAAGCATTTGAACTCTATTCCTTCGATACGTAGACATCTGCAAACGCTATTTCCTAGCGAGGAAGTGTCGCATTCACATTCATTTGAAGTGTGGACGAGGAATACATGACAATTCGCAAATCATATTATATCTTACCATGAAACATAGAAATGAGATGCGATATCGCGTTTTAAGAAGCATCAGAAATCCATTGCTACGATACGTAGACATCTGCAAACGCTATTTGCTAGCAAGGAAGTGTCGCATTTACATTCATTTGAAGTGTAGACGAGGAATACATGTCATTTCGCACATCATATTATATCTTACCATGATACATAGAAATATAGATGCGATCTCGCGTTTTAAGAAGCATTAGAAATCTATTGCCACGATACGTAGACATCTGCAAACGCTATTTCCTAGCGAGAAAGTGTCGCATTCACATTCATTTGAAGTGTAGACTAGGAATACATAACACTTCGCAAATCATATTATATCTTACCATGAAACATAGAAATGAGATGCGATATCGCGTTCTAAGAAGCATTAGGACACTACTGCTACGATAGGTAGACACTTGCAAATGCTATTTCCTTGCAAGGAAGGGTCGCATTCACATTCATTTGATGTGTAGACGATGAATACATAACACTTCGCAAATCATATTATATCTTACCATGAAACATAGAAATGAGATGCGATATCGCGTTCTAAGAAGCATTAGATCACTACTGCTACGATAGGTAGACATTTGCAAACGCTATTTCCTTGCAAAGAAGTGTCGCATTTACATTCATTTGAAGTGTAGACGAGGAATACATAACACTTCGCAAATCATATTATATCTTACCATGAAACATAGAAATGAGATGCGATATCGCGTTTTAAGAATCATAAGAACTCTATTGCTACGATACGTAGACATCTGCAAACGCTATTTCCTTGCAAGGATGTGTCGCATTTACATTCATTTGAAGTGTAGACGAGGAATACATAACAGTTCGCAAATCATATTATATCTTACCATGAAACATAGAAATGAGATGCGATATCGCGTTTTAAGAAGCATCAGAAATCCATTGCTACGATACGTAGACATCTGCAAACGCTATTTGCTAGCAAGGAAGTGTCGCATTTACATTCATTTGAAGTGTAGACGAGGAATACATGTCATTTCGCACATCATATTATATCTTACCATGATACATAGAAATATAGATGCGATCTCGCGTTTTAAGAAGCATTAGAAATCTATTGCCACGATACGTAGACATCTGCAAACGCTATTTCCTAGCGAGAAAGTGTCGCATTCACATTCATTTGAAGTGTAGACTAGGAATACATAACACTTCGCAAATCATATTATATCTTACCATGAAACATAGAAATGAGATGCGATATCGCGTTCTAAGAAGCATTAGGACACTACTGCTACGATAGGTAGACACTTGCAAATGCTATTTCCTTGCAAGGAAGGGTCGCATTCACATTCATTTGATGTGTAGACGATGAATACATAACACTTCGCAAATCATATTATATCTTACCATGAAACATAGAAATGAGATGCGATATCGCGTTCTAAGAAGCATTAGATCACTACTGCTACGATAGGTAGACATTTGCAAACGCTATTTCCTTGCAAAGAAGTGTCGCATTTACATTCATTTGAAGTGTAGACGAGGAATACATAACACTTCGCAAATCATATTATATCTTACCATGAAACATAGAAATGAGATGCGATATCGCGTTTTAAGAATCATAAGAACTCTATTGCTACGATACGTAGACATCTGCAAACGCTATTTCCTTGCAAGGATGTGTCGCATTTACATTCATTTGAAGTGTAGACGAGGAATACATAACAGTTCGCAAATCATATTATATCTTACCATGAAACATAGAAATGAGATGCGACATCGCGTTCTAAGATGCATTAGATCACTACTGCTACGATAGGTAGACATTTGCAAACGCAATTTCCTTGCAAGGAAGTGTCGCATTTACATTCATTTGAAGTGTAGACTTGGAATGCATAACACTTCGCAATGAATATTATATCTTACCATGAAACATAGAAATGAGACGCGATATCGCGTTTTAAGAGTCATAAGAACTCTATTGCTACGATACGTAGACGTCTGCAAACGCTATTTCCCTGCAAAGAAGTGTCGCATTTACTTTCATTTGAAGTGTAGACGAGGAATACATGACACTTCGCAAATCATATTATATCTTACCATGAAACATAGAAATGAGATGCGATATCGCATTTTAAGAATCATAAGAACTCTATTGCTACGTTACGTAGACATCTGCAAACGCTATTTCCTTGCAAGGAAGTGTCGCATTTACATTCATTTGAATCGTAGACGAGGAATGCATAACACTTAGCAATGAATATTATATCTTATCATGAAACATAGATATGAGATGCAATATCTCGTTTTAAGAAGCATTAGAACTCTATTGCTACGATACGTAGACATCTGCAAACGCTATTTCCTTGCAAGGAAGTGCAGCATTTACATTCATTTGAATCGTAGACGAGGAATACATGACACTTCGCAAATCATATTATATCTTACCATGAAACGTAATAATGAGATGCAATATAGCGTTCTAGGAATCATAAGAACTCTATTGCTACGATACGTAGACATCTGCAAGCGCTATTTCCTTGCAAGGAAGTGTCGCATTTACATTCATTTGAATCGTAGACGAGGAGTGCATAACACTTCGCAAATCATATTATATCTTACCAAGAAACGTAAAAATGAGATGCAATATAGCGTTCTAAGAATCATAAGAACTCTATTGCTACGATACGTAGACGTCTGCAAACGCTATTTCCTTGCAAGGAAGTGTCGCATTTACATTCATTTGAAGTGTAGACGAGGAATACATGATACTTCGCAAATAATATAATATCTTACCATGAAACATAGAGATGAGATGCGATATCGCGTTTTAAGAAGCATTTGAACTCTATTGCTTCGATACGTAGACATCTGCAAACGCTATTTCCTTGCAAGGAAGTGTCGCATTTACATTCATCTGAAGTGCAGACGAGGAATACATGACACTTCGCAAATCATATTATATCTTACCATGAACCATAGACATGAGATGCGATATCGCGTTTTAAGGATCTTAAGAACGCTATTGCTACGATACGTAGACATCTGCAAACGCTATTTCCTTGCAAGGAAGTGTCGCATTTACATTCATTTGATGTGTAGACGAGGAATACATAACACTTCGCAAATCATATTATATCTTACCATGAAACATAGAAATGAGATGCGATATAGCGTTTTAAGAAACATTAGAACTCAACTGCTACGATACGTAGACATCTGCAAACGCTATTTCCTGGCGAGGAAGTGTCGCATCCACATTCATTTGAAGTGTAGACGAGGAATACATAACACTTCGCAATGAATATTACATCTTATCATGAAACATAGATATGAGATGCAATATCTCGTTTTAAGAAGCATTTGAACTCTATTGCTTCGATACGTAGACATCTGCAAACGCTATTTCCTAGCGAGGAAGTGTCGCATTCACATTCATTTGAAGTGCAGACGAGGAATACATAACACTTCGCAAATCATATTATATCTTACCATGAAACATAGAAATGAGATGCGATATCGCGTTTTAAGAATCATAAGAACTCTATTGCAACGATACGTAAACATCTGCAAACGCTATTTCCTTGCAAAGAAGTGTCGCATTTACATTCATTTGAATCGTAGACGAGGAATGCATAACACTTCGCAATGAATATTATATTTTATCATGAAACATAGATACGAGATGCAATATCTCGTTTTAAGAAGCATTTGAACTCTATTGCTTCGATACGTAGACATCTGCAAACGCTATTTCCTTGCTAGGAAGTGTCGCATTTACATTCATTTGAAGTGTAAACGAGGAATACAAAACACTCCGCAAATCATATTATATCTTACCATGAAACATAGAAATGACAAGCGATATCGCGTTTTAAGAAGCATCAGAAATCCATTAGTACGATACGTAGACATCTGCAAACGCTATTTCCTTGCAAGAAATTGTCGCATTTACATTCATTTGAAGTGTAGACGACGGATACATAACACTTCGCAAATCATATTATACCTTACCATGAAACATAGAAATGAGATGCGATAACGCGTTTTAAGAATCATAAGAACCCTATTGCTACGACACGTAGACGAGTAAAGTGTAGACGAGGAATACATAACACTTCGCAAATCTTGTTACATCTTACCATGAAACATAGAAATGAGATGCGATATCGCGTTTTAAGAAGCATTAGAACTCTATTGCTACGAACCGTAGACATCTGCAAACGCTATTTCCTTGCAAGGAAGCGTCGCATTTACATTCATTTGAATCGTAGACGAGGAATGCATAACACTTCGCAATGAATATTATATCTTATCATGAAACATAGATATGAGATGCAATATCTCGTTTTAAGAAGCATTTGAACTCTATTGCTTCGATAAGTAGACATCTGCAAACGCTATTTCCTTGCAAGGAAGTGTCGCATTTACATTCATTTGAAGTGTAGACGAGGAATACATAACACTTCGCAAATCATATTATATCTTACCATGAAACATAGAAATGAGATGCGATATCGCGTTTTAAGAATCATAAGAACTCTATTGCAACGATACGTAGACATCTGCAAACGCTATTTCCTTGCAAAGAAGTGTCGCATTTACATTCATTTGAATCGTAGACGAGGAATGCATAACACTTCGCAATGAATATTATATTTTATCATGAAACATAGATACGAGATGCAATATCTCGTTTTAAGAAGCATTTGAACTCTATTGCTTCGATACGTAGACATCTGCAAACGCTATTTCCTTGCTAGGAAGTGTCGCATTTACATTCATTTGAAGTGTAAACGAGGAATACATAACACTCCGCAAATCATATTATATCTTACCATGAAACATAGAAATGACAAGCGATATCGCGTTTTAAGAAGCATCAGAAATCCATTAGTACGATACGTAGACATCTGCAAACGCTATTTCCTTGCAAGAAATTGTCGCATTTACATTCATTTGAAGTGTAGACGACGGATACATAACACTTCGCAAATCATATTATACCTTACCATGAAACATAGAAATGAGATGCGATATCGCGTTTTAAGAATCATAA
Source organism: Xylocopa sonorina (assembly GCF_050948175.1). NCBI lineage: Eukaryota > Metazoa > Arthropoda > Insecta > Hymenoptera > Apidae > Xylocopa > Xylocopa sonorina. Next base: position 449,500 of record NW_027490296.1, read on the forward strand.
GAACCCTATTGCTACGACACGTAGACGAGTAAAGTGTGGACGAGGAATACATAACACTTCGCAAATCTTGTTACATCTTACCATGAAACATAGAAATGAGATGCGATATCGCGTTTTAAGAAGCATTAGAACTCTATTGCTACGAACCGTAGACATCTGCAAACGCTATTTCCTTGCAAGGAAGCGTCGCATTTACATTCATTTGAATCGTAGACGAGGAATGCATAACACTTCGCAATGAATATTATATCTTATCATGAAACATAGATATGAGATGCAATATCTCGTTTTAAGAAGCATTTGAACTCTATTGCTTCGATAAGTAGACATCTGCAAACGCTATTTCCTTGCAAGGAAGTGTCGCATTTACATTCATTTGAAGTGTAGACGAGGAATACATAACACTTCGCAAATCATATTATATCTTACCATGAAACATAGAAATGAGATGCGATATCGCGTTTTAAGAATCATAAGAACTCTATTGCAACGATACGTAGACATCTGCAAACGCTATTTCCTTGCAAAGAAGTGTCGCATTTACATTCATTTGAATCGTAGACGAGGAATGCATAACACTTCGCAATGAATATTATATTTTATCATGAAACATAGATACGAGATGCAATATCTCGTTTTAAGAAGCATTTGAACTCTATTGCTTCGATACGCAGACATCTGCAAACGCTATTTCCTTGCTAGGAAGTGTCGCATTTACATTCATTTGAAGTGTAAACGAGGTATACATGACACTTCGCAATGAATATTATATCTTATCATGAATCATAGAAATGAGAAACGATATCGCGTTCTAAGAAGTATTAGAACTCTATTGCTACGATACGTAGACATCTGCAAACGCTATTTCCTAGCATGGAAGGGTCGCATTTACACTCTTTTGAAGTGAGTACGAGGTATACATGACACTCCATAATGAATATTATATCTTATCATGAAACATAGCAGTGAGATGCGATATCGCGTTTTAAGAAGCATTAGAACTCTATTGCTACGACACGTAGGCATCTGCAAACGCTATTTCCTAGCATGGAAGTGTCGCATTTACATTCTTTTGAAGTGAATACGAGATATACATGACACTTCGCAATGAATATTATATCTTATCATGAAACATAGGAATGAGGTGCTATATCGCGTTTTGAGAAGCATTAGAACTCTATTGCTATTATACGTAGATATCTGCAAACTCTATTTCCTAGCAAGGAAATTTCGCACTTACATTCAACTGAAGTGAATACGAGGTATACATAGCATTACACAATGAATATTATATCTTACTACGAAACATAGAAGTGAAATACGACATCTCGTTTTAAGAAGCATTAGTACTCTATTGCTGTGATACGTAGACATCTGCAAACAAGATTTCCTTGCAAGGAAGTGTCGCATTTACATTCTTTTGTAGTGAATACGAGGTATACATGACACTTCGCAATGAATATTATATCTTATCATGAAACATAGAAGTGAAATGCGATATCGCGTTCTAAGAAGCATTAGTACTCTATTGCTACGATACGTAGACATCTGCAAAGGCTATTTCCTAGCATGGAAGGGTCGCATTTACATTCACTAGATGTGAATACGAGATATACATGACACTTGGCAATGAATATTATAGCTTATCATGAAACATAGGAATGAGGTGCTATATCGCGTTTTGAGAAGCATTAGAACTATATTGCTATTATACGTAGACATCTGCAAACTCTATTTCCTAGCAAGGAAATTTCGCACTTACATTCCACTGAAGTGAATACGAGGTATACATAACATTACACAATGAATATTATATCTTATTACGAAACATAGATGTGAAATACGACATCTCGTTTTAAGAAGCATTAGTACTCTATTGCTGTGATACGTAGACATCTGCAAAGGCTATTTCCTAGCATGGAAGGGTCGCATGTACATTCTTTTGTTGTGAGTACGAGGTATACATAACACTCCATAATGAATATTATATCTTATCATGAAACATAGCAGTGAGAAGCGATATCGCGTTTTAAGAAGCATTAGAACTCTATTGCTACGATACGTAGACACCTGCAAACGCTATTTCCTAGCATGGAAGTGTCGCATTTACATTCATTTGAAGTGAATACGAGGTATACATGACACTTCGCAATGAATATTATACCTTATCATGAAACATAGAAGAGAGATGCGATATCGCGTTTTAGGAAGCTTTAGAACTCTATTGCTGCGATACGTAGACATCTGCAAACGCTATTTCCTAGCATGGAAGTGTCGCATTTACATTCCTTTGAAGTGAATACGAGATATACATGACACTTCGCAATGAATATTATAGCTTATCATGAAACATAGGAATGAGGTGCTATATCGCGTTTTGAGAAGCATTAGAACTCTATTGCTATTATACGTAGATATCTGCAAACTCTATTTCCTAGCAAGGAAATTTCGCACTTACATTCCACTGAAGTGAATACGAGGTATACATAGCATTACACAATGAATATTATATCTTACTACGAAACATAGAAGTGAAATACGACATCTCGTTTTAAGAAGCATTAGTACTCTATTGCTGTGATACGTAGACATCTGCAAACAAGATTTCCTTGCAAGGAAGTGTCGCATTTACATTCTTTTGTAGTGAATACGAGGTATACATGACACTTCGCAATGAATATTATATCTTATCATGAAACATAGAAGTGAAATGCGATATCGCGTTCTAAGAAGCATTAGTACTCTATTGCTAATATGCGTAGACGAGTAAAGTGTAGACGAGGAATACATAACACTTCGCAAATCTTGTTACATCTTACCATGAAACATAGAAATGAGATGCGATATCGCGTTTTAAGAAGCATTAGAACTCTATTGCTACGAACCGTAGACATCTGCAAACGCTATTTCCTTGCAAGGAAGCGTCGCATTTACATTCATTTGAATCGTAGACGAGGAATGCATAACACTTCGCAATGAATATTATATCTTATCATGAAACATAGATATGAGATGCAATATCTCGTTTTAAGAAGCATTTGAACTCTATTGCTTCGATAAGTAGACATCTGCAAACGCTATTTCCTTGCAAGGAAGTGTCGCATTTACATTCATTTGAAGTGTAGACGAGGAATACATAACACTTCGCAAATCATATTATATCTTACCATGAAACATAGAAATGAGATGCGATATCGCGTTTTAAGAATCATAAGAACTCTATTGCAACGATACGTAGACATCTGCAAACGCTATTTCCTTGCAAAGAAGTGTCGCATTTACATTCATTTGAATCGTAGACGAGGAATGCATAACACTTCGCAATGAATATTATATTTTATCATGAAACATAGATACGAGATGCAATATCTCGTTTTAAGAAGCATTTGAACTCTATTGCTTCGATACGCAGACATCTGCAAACGCTATTTCCTTGCTAGGAAGTGTCGCATTTACATTCATTTGAAGTGTAAACGAGGAATACATAACACTCCGCAAATCATATTATATCTTACCATGAAACATAGAAATGACAAGCGATATCGCGTTTTAAGAAGCATCAGAAATCCATTAGTACGATACGTAGACATCTGCAAACGCTATTTCCTTGCAAGAAATTGTCGCATTTACATTCATTTGAAGTGTAGACGACGGATACATAACACTTCGCAAATCATATTACACCTTACCATGAAAAATAGAAATGAGATGCGATATCGCGTTTTAAGAATCATAAGAACCCTATTGCTACGACACGTAGACGAGTAAAGTGTAGACGAGGAATACATAACCCTTCGCAAATCTTGTTACATCTTACCATGAAACATAGAAATGAGATGCGATATCGCGTTTTAAGAAGCATTAGAACTCCATTGCTACGAACCGTAGACATCTGCAAACGCTATTTCCTTGCAAGGAAGCGTCGCATTTACATTCATTTGAATCGTAGACGAGGAATGCATAACACTTCGCAATGAATATTATATCTTATCATGAAACATAGATATGAGATGCAATATCTCGTTTTAAGAAGCATTTGAACTCTATTGCTTCGATAAGTAGACATCTGCAAACGCTATTTCCTTGCAAGGAAGTGTCGCATTTACACTCATTTGAAGTGTAGACGAGGAATACATAACATTTCGCAAATCATATTATATCTTACCATGAAACATAGAAATGAGATGCGATATCGCGTTTTAAGAATCATAAGAACTCTATTGCAACGATACGTAGACATCTGCAAACGCTATTTCCTTGCAAGGAAGTGTCGCATTTACATTCATTTGAATCGTAGACGAGGAATGCATAACACTTCGCAATGAATATTATATCTTATCATGAAACATAGATATGAGATGCAATATCTCGTTTTAAGAAGCATTTGAACTCTATTGCTTCGATACGTAGACATCTGCAAACGCTATTTCCTTGCTAGGAAGTGTCGCATTTACATTCATTTGAAGTGTAAACGAGGAATACATAACACTCCGCAAATCATATTATATCTTACCATGAAACATAGAAATGACAAGCGATATCGCGTTTTAAGAAGCATCAGAAATCCATTGCTACGATACGTAGACATCTGCAAACGCTATTTCCTTGCAAGAAAGTGTCGCATTTACATTCATTAGAAGTGTAGACGACGGATACATAACACTTCGCAAATTATATTATACCTTACCATGAAACATAGAAATGAGATGCGATATCGCGTTTTAAGAATCATAAGAACTATATTGCTACGACACGTAGACGAGTAAAGTGTAGACGAGGAATACATAACACTTCGCAAATCGTATTACATCTTACCATGAAACATAGAAATGAGATGCGCTATCGCGTTTTAAGAAGCATTAGAACTCTATTGCTACGATCCGTAGACATCTGCAAACGCTATTTCCTTGCAAGGAAGCGTCGCATTTACATTCATTTGAATCGTAGACGAGGAATGCATAACACTTCGCAATGAATATTATATCTTATCATGAAACATAGATATGAGATGCAATATCTCGTTTTAAGAAGCATTTGATCTCTATTGCTTCGATAAGTAGACATCTGCAAACGCTATTTCCTTGCAAGGAAGTGTCGCATTTACATTCATTTGAAGTGTAGACGAGGAATACATAGCACTCCGCAAATCATATTATATCTTACCATGAAACATAGAAATGAGATGCGATATCGCGTTTTAAGAATCATAAGGACTCTATTGCAACGATACGTAGACATCTGCAAACGCTATTTCCTTGCAAGGAAGTGTCGCATTTACAATCATTTGAAGTGTAGACGAGGAATACATAACACTTCGCAAATCATATTATATCTTACCATGAAACATAGAAATGAAATGCGATATCGCGTTTTAAGAAGCATTAGAACTCAACTGCTACGATACGTAGACATCTGCAAACGCTATTTCCTGGCGAGGAAGTGTCGCATCCACATTCATTTGAAGTGTAGACGAGGAATACATTAACACTTCGCAATGAATATTACATCTTATCATGAAACATAGATATGAGATGCAATATCTCGTTTTAAGAAGCATCTGAACTCTATTGCTTCGATACGTAGACATCTGCAAACGCTATTTCCTAGCGAGGAAGTGTCGCATTCACATTCATTTGAAGTGTAGACTAGGAATACATGATACTTCGCAAATCATATTATATCTTACCATGAAACATAGAAATGAGATGCGATATCGCGTTTTAAGAAGCATTTGAACCCTATTGCTATGATACGTAGACATCTGCAATCGCTATTTCCTTGCAAGGAAGTGTCGCATTTACATTCATTTGATGTGTAGACGAGGAATACATAACACTTCGCAAATCATATTATATCTTACCATGAAACATAGAAAGGAGATGCGATATCGCGTTCTAAGAAGCATTAGAACTCAACTGCTACGATACGTAGACATCTGCAAACGCTATTTCCTGGCGAGGAAGTGTCGCATCCACATTCATTTGAAGTGTAGACGAGGAATACATAACACTTCGCAATGAATATTACATCTTATCATGAAACATAGATATGAGATGCAATATCTCGTTTTAAGAAGCATCTGAACTCTATTGCTTCGATACGTAGACATCTGCAAACGCTATTTCCTAGCGAGGAAGTGTCGCATTCACATTCATTTGAAGTGTAGACTAGGAATACATGACTCTTCGCAAATCATATTATATCTTACCATGAAACATAGAAATGAGATGCGATATCGCGTTTTAAGAAGCATTTGAACCCTATTGCTATGATACGTAGACATCTGCAATCGCTATTTCCTTGCAAGGAAGTGTCGCAATTACATTCATTTGAATCGTAGACGAGGAATACATGACACTTCGCAAATCATATTATATCTTACCATGAAACATAGAAATGAGATGCGATATCGCGTTTTAAGAAGCATTAGAACTCAACTGCTACGATACGTAGACATCTGCAAACGCTACTTCCTGGCGAGGAAGTGTCGCATCCACATTCATTTGAAGTGTAGACGAGGAATACATAACACTTCGCAATGAATATTACATCTTATCATGAAACATAGATATGAGATGCAATATCTCGTCTTAAGAAGCATTTGAACTCTATTGCTACGTTACGTAGACATCTGCAAACGCTATTTCCTTGCAGGGAAGTGTCGCATTTACATTCATTTGAAGTGTAGACGAGGAATACATAACACTCCGCAAATCATACTATATCTTACCATGAAACATAGAAATGAGATGCCATACCGCGTTTTAAGAATCATAAGAACTCTATTGCAACGATACGTAGACATCTGCAAACGCTATTTCCTTGCAAAGAAGTGTCGCATTTACATTCATTCGAAGTGTAGACGAGGAATACATAACACTTCGCAAATCATATTATATCTTACCATGAAACATAGAAATGAAATGCGATATCGCCTTTTAAGAAGCATCAGAAATCCATTGCTACGATACGTAGACATCTGCAAACGCTATTTCCTTGCAAGGAAGTGTCGCATTTGCATTCATTTGAAGTGTAGACGAGGAATACATGACACTTCTCAAATCATATTATATCTTACCATGAAACATAGAAATGAGATGCGATATCGCGTTTTAAGAATCATAAGAACTCTATTGCTACGATACGTAGACATCTGCAAACCATATTTCCTTGCAAGGAAGTGTCGCATTTACATTCATTTGAATCCTAGACGAGGAATGCATAACACTTCGCAATGAATATTATATCTTATCATGAAACATAGATATGAGATGCAATATCTCGTTTTAAGAAGCATTTGAACTCTATTGCTTCGATACGTAGACATCTGCAAACGCTATTTCCTTGCAAGGAAGTGTCGCATTCACATTCATTTGATGTGTAGACGAGGAATACATAACACTTCGCAAATAATATTATATCTTACCATGAAACATAGCAATGAGATGCGATATCGCGTTTTAAGAAACATAAGAACTCTATTGCTACGATACGTAGACATCTGCAAACGCTATTTCCTTGCAAAGAAGTGTCGCATTTACATTCATTTGAAGTGTAGACGAGGAATACATAACACTTCGCAAATCATATTGTATCTTACCATGAAACATAGAAATGAGATGCGATATCGCCTTTTAAGAATCATTAGAACTCTATCGCTACGATACGTAGACATCTGCAAACGCTATTTCCTTGCAAGGAAGTGTCGCATTTACATTCATTTGAAGTGTGGACGAGGAATACATGACACTTCGCAAATCATATTATATCTTACCATGAAACATAGAAATGAGATGCGATATCGCGCTTTAAGAAGCATCAGAAATCCATTGCTACGATACGTAGACATCTGCAAACGCTATTTCCTTGCAAGAAAGTATCGCATTTACATTCATTTGAAGTGTAGACGAGGAATACATAACACTTCGCAAATCATATTATACCTTACCATGAAACATAGAAACGAGATGCGATATCGCGTTTAAGGAGCATTAGAACTCTACTGCTACGATACGCAGACATCTGCAAACGCTATTTCCTAGCGAGGAAGTGTCACATTCACATTCGTTTGAAGTGTAGACGAGGAATACATAACACTTCGCAAATCATATTATATCTTACCATGAAACATAGAAATGCGATGCGATATCGCGTTTTAAGAAGCATTGGAACTCTATTGCTACGATACGTAGACATCTGCAAACGCTATTTCCTTGCAAGGAAGTGTCGCATTTACATTCATTTGAAGTGTAGACGATGAATACATAACACTTCGCAAATCATATTATATCTTACCATGAAACATAGAAATGGGATGCGATATCGCATTTTAAGAATCATAAGAACTCTATAGCTACGATACGTAGACATCTGCAAACGCTATTTCTTAGCGAGGAAGTGTCACATTCACATTCGTTTGAAGTGTAGACGAGGAATACATAACACTTCGCAAATCATATTATATCTTACCATGAAACATAGAAATGCGATGCGATATCGCGTTTTAAGAAGCATTGGAACTCTATTGCTACGATACGTAGACATCTGCAAACGCTATTTCCTTGCAAGGAAGTGTCGCATTTACATTCATTTGAAGTGTAGACGACGGATACATAACACTTCGCAAATCATATTATATCTTACCATGAAACATAGAAATGAGATGCGACATCGCGTTCTAAGAAGTATTAGAACACTACTGCTACGATAGGTAGACATTTGCAAACGCTATTTCCTTGCAAGGAAGTGTCGCATTTACATTCATTTGAAGTGTAGACGAGGAGTACATAACACTCCGCAAATCGTATTATATCTTACCATGAAACATAGAAATGAGATGCGATATCGCGTTTTAAGAATCATAAGAACTCTATTGCTACGATACGTAGACATCTGCAAACGCTATTTCCTTGCAAAGAAGTGTCGCATTTACATTCATTCGAAGTGTAGACGAGGAATACATAACACTTCGCAAATCATATTATATCTTACCATGAAACATAGAAATGAAATGCGATATCGCCTTTTAAGAAGCATCAGAAATCCATTGCTACGATACGTAGACATCTGCAAACGCTATTTCCTTGCAAGGAAGTGTCGCATTTACATTCATTTGAAGTGTAGACGAGGAATACATGACACTTCTCAAATCATATTATATCTTACCATGAAACATAGAATTGAGATGCGATATCGCGTTTTAAGAATCATAAGAACTCTATTGCTACGATACGTAGACATCTGCAAACCATATTTCCTTGCAAGGAAGTGTCGCATTTACATTCATTTGAATCCTAGACGAGGAATGCATAACACTTCGCAATGAATATTATATCTTATCATGAAACATAGATATGAGATGCAATATCTCGTTTTAAGAAGCATTTGAACTCTATTGCTTCGATACGTAGACATCTGCAAACGCTATTTCCTTGCAAGGAAGTGTCGCATTCACATTCATTTGATGTGTAGACGAGGAATACATAACACTTCGCAAATAATATTATATCTTACCATGAAACATAGCAATGAGATGCGATATCGCGTTTTAGGAAACATAAGAACTCTATTGCTACGATACGTAGACATCTGCAAACGCTATTTCCTTGCAAAGAAGTGTCGCATTTACATTCATTTGAAGTGTAGACGAGGAATACATAACACTTCGCAAATCATATTGTATCTTACCATGAAACATAGAAATGAGATGCGATATCGCCTTTTAAGAATCATTAGAACTCTATCGCTACGATACGTAGACATCTGCAAACGCTATTTCCTTGCAAGGAAGTGTCGCATTTACATTCATTTGAAGTGTGGACGAGGAATACATGACACTTCGCAAATCATATTATATCTTACCATGAAACATAGAAATGAGATGCGATATCGCGCTTTAAGAAGCATCAGAAATCCATTGCTACGATACGTAGACATCTGCAAACGCTATTTCCTTGCAAGAAAGTATCGCATTTACATTCATTTGAAGTGTAGACGAGGAATACATAACACTTCGCAAATCATATTATACCTTACCATGAAACATAGAAACGAGATGCGATATCGCGTTTTAAGAAGCATTAGAACTCTACTGCTACGATACGCAGACATCTGCAAACGCTATTTCCTAGCGAGGAAGTGTCACATTCACATTCGTTTGAAGTGTAGACGAGGAATACATAACACTTCGCAAATCATATTATATCTTACCATGAAACATAGAAATGGGATGCGATATCGCATTTTAAGAATCATAAGAACTCTATTGCTACGATACGTAGACATCTGCAAACGCTACTTCCTTGCAAGGATGTGTCGCATTTACATTCATTTGAAGTGTAGACGAGGAATACATAACACTTCGCAAATCATATTATACCTTACCATGAAACATAGAAATGAAATGCGATATCGCCTTTTAAGAAGCATCAGAAATCCATTGCTACGATACGTAGACATCTGCAAAAGCTATTTCCTTGCAAGGAAGTGTCGCATTTACATTCATTTGAAGTGTAGACGAGGAATACATGACACTTCGCAAATCATATTATATCTTACCATGAAACATAGGTATGAGATGCAATATCTCGTTTTAAGAAGCATTTGATCTCTATTGCTTCGATACGTAGACATCTGCAAACGCTATTTCCTTGCAAGAAAGTGTCGCATTTACATTCATTTGATGTGTAGACGAGGAATACATAACACTTCGCAAATCATATTATATCTTACCATGAAACATAGAAATGAGATGCGATATCGCGTTTTAAGAAGCATTAGAACTCTATTGCTACGATACGTAGACATCTGCAAACGCTATTTCCTTGCAAGGAAGTGTCGCATTTTCATTCATTTGAATCGTAGACGAGGAATGCATAACACTTCGCAATGAATATTATATCTTATCATGAAACATAGATATGAGATGCAATATCTCGTTTTAAGAAGCATTTGAACTCTATTGCTGCGAGACGTAGACATCTGCAAGCGCTATTTCCTTGCAAGGAAGTGTCGCATTTACATTCAGTTGATGTGTAGACGAGGAATACATAACACTTCGCAAATCATATTATATCTTACCATGAAACATAGAAATGAGATGCGATATCGCGTTTCAAGAAGCATTAGAACTCTATTGCTACGATATGTAGACATCTGCAAACGCTATTTCCTTGCAAGGAAGTGTCGCATTTACATTCATTTGAAGTGTAGACGAGGAATACATAACACTTCGCAAATCATATTATATCTTACCATGAAACATAGAAATGAGATGCGATATCGCGTTTTAAGAAGCATTAGAACTTTATTGCTACGATACCTAGACATCTGCAGACGCTATTTCCTTGCAAGGAAGTGTCGCATTTACATTCATTTGAAGTGTAGACGAGGAATGCATAACACTTCGCAAATCATATTATATCTTACCATGAAACATAGAAATGAGATGCGATATCGCGTATTAAGAAGCATTGGAACTCTATTGCTACGATACGTAGACATCTGCAAACGCTATTTCCTTGCAAGGAAGTGTCGCATTTACATTCATTTGAAGTGTAGACGATGAATACATAACACTTCGCAAATCATATTATATCTTACCATGAAACATAGAAATGGGATGCGATATCGCATTTTAAGAATCATAAGAACTCTATTGCTACGATACGTAGACATCTGCAAACGCTATTTCCTTGCAAGGATGTGTCGCATTTACATTCATTTGAAGTGTAGACGAGGAATACATAACACTTCGCAAATCATATTATACCTTACCATGAAGCATAGAAATGAAATGCGATATCGCCTTTTAAGAAGCATCAGAAATCCAATGCTACGATACGTAGACATCTGCAAAAGCTATTTCCTTGCAAGGAAGTGTCGCATTTACATTCATTTGTAGTGTAGACGAGGAATACATGACACTTCGCAAATCATATTATATCTTACCATGAAACATAGGTATGAGATGCAATATCTCGTTTTAAGAAGCATTTGATCTCTATTGCTTCGATACGTAGACATCTGCAAACGCTATTTCCTTGCAAGAAAGTGTCGCATTTACATTCATTTGATGTGTAGACGAGGAATACATAACACTTCGCAAATCATATTATATCTTACCATGAAACATAGAAATGAGATGCGATATCGCGTTTTAAGAAGCATTAGAACTCTATTGCTACGATACGTAGACATCTGCAAACGCTATTTCCTTGCAAGGAAGTGTCGCATTTTCATTCATTTGAATCGTAGACGAGGAATGCATAACACTTCGCAATGAATATTATATCTTATCATGAAACATAGATATGAGATGCAATATCTCGTTTTAAGAAGCATTTGAACTCTATTGCTTCGATACGTAGACATCTGCAAACGCTATTTCCTTGCAAGGAAGTGTCGCATTTACATTCATTTGAAGTGTAGACGATGAATACATAACACTTCGCAAATCATATTATATCTTACCATGAAACATAGAAATGGGATGCGATATCGCATTTTAAGAATCATAAGAACTCTATTGCTACGATACGTAGACATCTGCAAACGCTATTTCCTTGCAAGGATGTGTCGCATTTACATTCATTTGAAGTGTAGACGAGGAATACATAACACTTCGCAAATCATATTATACCTTACCATGAAGCATAGAAATGAAATGCGATATCGCCTTTTAAGAAGCATCAGAAATCCAATGCTACGATACGTAGACATCTGCAAAAGCTATTTCCTTGCAAGGAAGTGTCGCATTTACATTCATTTGTAGTGTAGACGAGGAATACATGACACTTCGCAAATCATATTATATCTTACCATGAAACATAGGTATGAGATGCAATATCTCGTTTTAAGAAGCATTTGATCTCTATTGCTTCGATACGTAGACATCTGCAAACGCTATTTCCTTGCAAGAAAGTGTCGCATTTACATTCATTTGATGTGTAGACGAGGAATACATAACACTTCGCAAATCATATTATATCTTACCATGAAACATAGAAATGAGATGCGATATCGCGTTTTAAGAAGCATTAGAACTCTATTGCTACGATACGTAGACATCTGCAAACGCTATTTCCTTGCAAGGAAGTGTCGCATTTTCATTCATTTGAATCGTAGACGAGGAATGCATAACACTTCGCAATGAATATTATATCTTATCATGAAACATAGATATGAGATGCAATATCTCGTTTTAAGAAGCATTTGAACTCTATTGCTTCGATACGTAGACATCTGCAAACGCTATTTCCTTGCAAGAAAGTGTCGCATTTACATTCATTTGATGTGTAGACGAGGAATACATAACACTTCGCAAATCATATTATATCTTACCATGAAACATAGAAATGAGATGCGATATCGCGTTTTAAGAAGCATTAGAACTCTATTGCTACGATACGTAGACATCTGCAAACGCTATTTCCTTGCAAAGAAGTGTCGCATTTACATTCATTTGAAGTGTAGACGAGGAATACATAACACTTCGCAAATCATATTATACCTTACCATGAAACATAGAAATGAGATGCGATATCGCCTTTTAAGAAGCATTAGAAATCCATTGCTACGATACGTAGACATCTGCAAACGCTATTTCCTTGCAAGGAAGTGTCGCATTTACATTCATTTGAAGTGTAGACGAGGAATACATGACACTTCGCAAATCATATTATATCTTACCATGAAACATAGAAATGAGATGCTATATCGCGTTTTAAGAAGCATTAGAACTCTACTGCTACGATACGCAGACATCTGCAAACGCTATTTCCTAGCGAGGAAGTGTCGCATTCACATTCATTTGAAGTGTAGACAAGGAATACATAACACTTCGCAAATCATATTATATCTTACCATGAAACATAGAAATGAGATGCGATATCGCGTATTAAGAAGCATTGGAACTCTATTGCTACGATACGTAGACATCTGCAAACGCTATTTCCTTGCAAGGAAGTGTCGCACTTACATTCATTTGAATCGTAGACGAGGAATGCATAACACTTCGCAATGAATATTATATCTTATCATGAAACATAGATATGAGATGCAATATCTCGTTTTAAGAAGCATTTGAACTCTATTGCTTCGACACGTAGACATCTGCAAACGCTATTTCCTTGCAAGAAAGTGTCGCATTTACATTCATTTGATGTGTAGACGAGGAATACATAACACTTCGCAAATCATATTATATCTTACCATGAAACATAGAAATGAGATGCGATATCGCGTTTTAAGAAGCATTAGAACTCTACTGCTACGATACGCAGACATCTGCAAACGCTATTTCCTAGCGAGGAAGTGTCACATTCACATTCATTTGAAGTGCAGACGAGGAATACATGACACTTCGCAAATCATATTATATCTTACCATGAAACATAGAAATGAGATGCGATATCGCGTTTTAAGAAGCATTATAATTCTATTGCTACGATACGTAGATATCTGCAAACGCTATTTTCTTGCAAGGAAGTGTCGCATTTACATTCATTTGAATCGTAGACGAGGAATGCATAACAGTTCGCAATGAATATTATATCTTATCATGAAACATAGATATGAGATGCAATATCTCGTTTTAAGAAGTATTTGAACTCTATTGCTTCGATACTTAGACATCTGCAAACGCTATTTCCTAGCGAGGAAGTGTCGCATTCACATTCATTTGAAGTGTAGACGAGGAATACATAACACTTCGCAAATCATATTATATCTTACCATGAAACATAGGAATGAGATGTGATATCGCGTTTTAAGAAGCATTAGAACTCTATTGCTACGATACGTAGACATCTGCAAACGCTATTTCCTTGCAGGGAAGTGTCGCACTTTCATCCATTTGAATCGTAGACGATGAATGCATAACACTTCGCAATGAATATTATATCTTATCATGAAACATAGATATGAGATGCAATATCTCGTTTTAAGAAGCATCAGAAATCCAATGCTACGATACGTAGACATCTGCAAACGCTATTTCCTTGCAAGAAAGTGTCGCATTTACATTCATTTGAAGTGTAGACGAGGAATACATAACACTTCGCAAATCATATTATATCTTACCATGAAACATAGAAATGAGATGCGATATCGCGTTTTAAGAAGCATTAGAACTCTATTGCTGCGACACGTAGACATCTGCAAACGCTATTTCCTTGCAAAGAAGTGTCGCATTTACATTCATTTGAAGTGTAGACGAGGAATACATAACACTTCGCAAATCATATTATATCTTACCATGAAACATAGAAATGAGATGCGATATCGCGTTTTAAGAATCATAAGAACTCTATTGCTGCGAGACGTAGACATCTGCAAGCGCTATTTCCTTGCAAGGAAGTGTCGCATTTACATTCAGTTGATGTGTAGACGAGGAATACATAACACTTCGCAAATCATATTATATCTTACCATGAAACATAGAAATGAGATGCGATATCGCGTTTCAAGAAGCATTAGAACTCTATTGCTACGATATGTAGACATCTGCAAACGCTATTTCCTTGCAAGGAAGTGTCGCATTTACATTCATTTGAAGTGTAGACGAGGAATACATAACACTTCGCAAATCATATTATATCTTACCATGAAACATAGAAATGAGATGCGATATCGCGTTTTAAGAAGCATTAGAACTTTATTGCTACGATACCTAGACATCTGCAGACGCTATTTCCTTGCAAGGAAGTGTCGCATTTACATTCATTTGAAGTGTAGACGAGGAATACATAACACTTCGCAAATCATATTATATCTTACCATGAAACATAGAAATGAGATGCGATATCGCGTATTAAGAAGCATTGGAACTCTATTGCTACGATACGTAGACATCTGCAAACGCTATTTCCTTGCAAGGAAGTGTCGCATTTACATTCATTTGAAGTGTAGACGATGAATACATAACACTTCGCAAATCATATTATATCTTACCATGAAACATAGAAATGGGATGCGATATCGCATTTTAAGAATCATAAGAACTCTATTGCTACGATACGTAGACATCTGCAAACGCTATTTCCTTGCAAGGATGTGTCGCATTTACATTCATTTGAAGTGTAGACGAGGAATACATAACACTTCGCAAATCATATTATACCTTACCATGAAACATAGAAATGAAATGCGATATCGCCTTTTAAGAAGCATCAGAAATCCATTGCTACGATACGTAGACATCTGCAAAAGCTATTTCCTTGCAAGGAAGTGTCGCATTTACATTCATTTGTAGTGTAGACGAGGAATACATGACACTTCGCAAATCATATTATATCTTACCATGAAACATAGGTATGAGATGCAATATCTCGTTTTAAGAAGCATTTGATCTCTATTGCTTCGATACGTAGACATCTGCAAACGCTATTTCCTTGCAAGAAAGTGTCGCATTTACATTCATTTGATGTGTAGACGAGGAATACATAACACTTCGCAAATCATATTATATCTTACCATGAAACATAGAAATGAGATGCGATATCGCGTTTTAAGAAGCATTTGAACTCTATTGCTTCGATACGTAGACATCTGCAAACGCTATTTCCTTGCAAGAAAGTGTCGCATTTACATTCATTTGATGTGTAGACGAGGAATACATAACACTTCGCAAATCATATTATATCTTACCATGAAACATAGAAATGAGATGCGATATCGCGTTTTAAGAAGCATTAGAACTCTATTGCTACGATACGTAGACATCTGCAAACGCTATTTCCTTGCAAAGAAGTGTCGCATTTACATTCATTTGAAGTGTAGACGAGGAATACATAACACTTCGCAAATCATATTATACCTTACCATGAAACATAGAAATGAGATGCGATATCGCCTTTTAAGAAGCATTAGAAATCCATTGCTACGATACGTAGACATCTGCAAACGCTATTTCCTTGCAAAGAAGTGTCGCATTTACATTCATTTGAAGTGTAGACGAGGAATACATAACACTTCGCAAATCATATTATACCTTACCATGAAACATAGAAATGAGATGCGATATCGCCTTTTAAGAAGCATTAGAAATCCATTGCTACGATACGTAGACATCTGCAAACGCTATTTCCTTGCAAGGAAGTGTCGCATTTACATTCATTTGAAGTGTAGACGAGGAATACATGACACTTCGCAAATCATATTATATCTTACCATGAAACATAGAAATGAGATGCTATATCGCGTTTTAAGAAGCATTAGAACTCTACTGCTACGATACGCAGACATCTGCAAACGCTATTTCCTAGCGAGGAAGTGTCGCATTCACATTCATTTGAAGTGTAGACAAGGAATACATAACACTTCGCAAATCATATTATATCTTACCATGAAACATAGAAATGAGATGCGATATCGCGTATTAAGAAGCATTGGAACTCTATTGCTACGATACGTAGACATCTGCAAACGCTATTTCCTTGCAAGGAAGTGTCGCACATACATTCATTTGAATCGTAGACGAGGAATGCATAACACTTCGCAATGAATATTATATCTTATCATGAAACATAGATATGAGATGCAATATCTCGTTTTAAGAAGCATTTGAACTCTATTGCTTCGACACGTAGACATCTGCAAACGCTATTTCCTTGCAAGAAAGTGTCGCATTTACATTCATTTGATGTGTAGACGAGGAATACATAACACTTCGCAAATCATATTATATCTTACCATGAAACATAGAAATGAGATGCGATATCGCGTTTTAAGAAGCATTAGAACTCTACTGCTACGATACGCAGACATCTGCAAACGCTATTTCCTAGCGAGGAAGTGTCACATTCACATTCATTTGAAGTGCAGACGAGGAATACATGACACTTCGCAAATCATATTATATCTTACCATGAAACATAGAAATGAGATGCGATATCGCGTTTTAAGAAGCATTATAATTCTATTGCTACGATACGTAGATATCTGCAAACGCTATTTTCTTGCAAGGAAGTGTCGCATTTACATTCATTTGAATCGTAGACGAGGAATGCATAACAGTTCGCAATGAATATTATATCTTATCATGAAACATAGATATGAGATGCAATATCTCGTTTTAAGAAGTATTTGAACTCTATTGCTTCGATACTTAGACATCTGCAAACGCTATTTCCTAGCGAGGAAGTGTCGCATTCACATTCATTTGAAGTGTAGACGAGGAATACATAACACTTCGCAAATCATATTGTATCTTACCATGAAACATAGAAATGAGATGCGATATCGCCTTTTAAGAATCATTAGAACTCTATCGCTACGATACGTAGACATCTGCAAACGCTATTTCCTTGCAAGGAAGTGTCGCATTTACATTCATTTGAAGTGTGGACGAGGAATACATGACATTTCGCAAATCATATTATATCTTACCATGAAACATAGAAATGAGATGCGATATCGCGCTTTAAGAAGCATCAGAAATCCATTGCTACGATACGTAGACATCTGCAAACGCTATTTCCTTGCAAGAAAGTATCGCATTTACATTCATTTGAAGTGTAGACGAGGAATACATAACACTTCGCAAATCATATTATACCTTACCATGAAACATAGAAATGAGATGCGATATCGCGTTTTAAGAAGCATTAGAACTCTACTGCTACGATACGCAGACATCTGCAAACGCTATTTCCTAGCGAGGAAGTGTCACATTCACATTCGTTTGAAGTGTAGACGAGGAATACATAACACTTCGCAAATCATATTATATCTTACCATGAAACATAGAAATGCGATGCGATATCGCGTTTTAAGAAGCATTGGAACTCTATTGCTACGATACGTAGACATCTGCAAACGCTATTTCCTTGCAAGGAAGTGTCGCATTTACATTCATTTGAAGTGTAGACGATGAATACATAACACTTCGCAAATCATATTATGTCTTACCATGAAACATAGAAATGGGATGCGATATCGCATTTTAAGAATCATAAGAACTCTATTGCTACGATACGTAGACATCTGCAAACGCTATTTCCTTGCAAGGATGTGTCGCATTTACATTCATTTGAAGTGTAGACGAGGAATACATAACACTTCGCAAATCATATTATACCTTACCATGAAACATAGAAATGAAATGCGATATCGCCTTTTAAGAAGCATCAGAAATCCATTGCTACGATACGTAGACATCTGCAAAAGCTATTTCCTTGCAAGGAAGTGTCGCATTTACATTCATTTGAAGTGTAGACGAGGAATACATGACACTTCGCAAATCATATTATATCTTACCATGAAACATAGGTATGAGATGCAATATCTCGTTTTAAGAAGCATTTGATCTCTATTGCTTCGATACGTAGACATCTGCAAACGCTATTTCCTTGCAAGAAAGTGTCGCATTTACATTCATTTGATGTGTAGACGAGGAATACATAACACTTCGCAAATCATATTATATCTTACCATGAAACATAGAAATGAGATGCGATATCGCGTTTCAAGAAGCATTAGAACTCTATTGCTACGATATGTAGACATCTGCAAACGCTATTTCCTTGCAAGGAAGTGTCGCATTTACATTCATTTGAAGTGTAGACGAGGAATACATAACACTTCGCAAATCATATTATATCTTACCATGAAACATAGAAATGAGATGCGATATCGCGTTTTGAGAAGCATTAGAACTTTATTGCTACGATACCTAGACATCTGCAGACGCTATTTCCTTGCAAGGAAGTGTCGCATTTACATTCATTTGAAGTGTAGACGAGGAATACATAACACTTCGCAAATCATATTATATCTTAGCATGAAACATAGAAATGAGATGCGATATCGCGTTTTAAGAAGCATTAGAACTCTATTGCAACGATACGTAGACATCTGCAAACGCTATTTCCTTGCAAGGAAGTGTCGCATTTTCATTCATTTGAATCGTAGACGAGGAATACATAACACTTCGCAAATCATATTATACCTTACCATGAAACGTAGAAATGTAATGCGATATCGCCTTTTAAGAAGCACCAGAAATCCATTGCTACGATACGTAGACATCTGCAAACGCTATTTCCTTGCAAGGAAGTGTCGCATTTACATTCATTTGAAGTGTAGACGAGGAATACATGACACTTCGCAAATCATATTATATCTTACCATGAAACATAGGTATGAGATGCAATATCTCGTTTTAAGAAGCATTTGAACTCTATTGCTTCGATACGTAGACATCTGCATACGCTATTTCCTTGCAAGCAAGTGTCGTATTTACATTCATTTGATGTGTAGACGAGGAATACATAACACATCGCAAATCATATTATATCTTACCATGAAACATAGAAATGAGGTGCGATATCGCGTTTTAAGAAGCATTAGAACTCTATTGCTACGATACGTAGACATCTGCAAACGCTATTTCCTTGCAAGGAAGTGTCGCATTTTCATTCATTTGAATCGTAGACGAGGAATGCATAACACTTCGCAATGAATATTATATCTTATCATGAAACATAGATATGAGATGCAATATCTCGTTTTAAGAAGCATCAGAAATCCAATGCTACGATACCTAGACATCTGCAAACGCTATTTCCTTGCAAGAAAGTGTCGCATTTACATTCATTTGAAGTGTAGACGAGGAATACATAACACTTCGCAAATCATATTATATCTTACCATGAAACATAGAAATGAGATGCGATATCGCGTTTTAAGAAGTATTAGAACACTACTGCTACGATAGGTAGACATTTGCAAACGCTATTTCCTTGCAAGGAAGAGTAGCATTTACATTCATTTGAAGTGTAGACGAGGAGTACATAACACTCCGCAAATGATATTATATCTTATCATGAAACATAGAAATGAGATGCGATATCGCGTTTTAAGAAGCATTAGAACACTATTGCTACGATAGGTAGACATTTGCAAACGCTATTTCCTTGCAAGGAAGTGTCGCATTTACATTCAGTTGATGTGTAGACGAGGAATACATAACACTTCGCAAATCATATTATATCTTACCATGAAACATAGAAATGAGATGCGATATCGCGTTTTAAGAAGCATTAGAACTCTATTTCTACGATACCTAGACATCTGCAGACGCTATTTCCTAGCAAGGAAGTGTCGCATTTACATTCATTTGAAGTGTAGACGAGGAATACATAACACTTCGCAAGTCATATTATATCTTACCATGAAACATAGAAATGTGATGCGACATCGCGTTTTAAGAAGCATTAGAACTCTACTGCTACGATACGTAGACATCTGCAAACGCTATTTCCTTGCAAGAAAGTGTCGCATTTCCATTCATTTGAAGTGTAGACGAGGAATACATAACAGTTCGCAAATCATATTATATCTTACCATGAAACATAGAAATGAGATGCGACATCGCGTTCTAAGAAGCATTAGAACTCTATTGCTACGATACGTAGGCATCTGCAAACGCTATTTCCTTGCAAGGAAGTGTCGCATTTTCATTCATTTGAATCGTAGACGAGGAATGCATAACATTTCGCAATGAATATTATATCTTATCATGAAACATAGATATGAGATGCAATATCTCATTTTAAGAAGCATCAGAAATCCAATGCTACGATACGTAGACATCTGCAAACGCTATTTCCTTGCAAGAAAGTGTCGCATTTACATTCATTTGAAGTGTAGACGAGGAATACATGACACTTCGCAAATCATATTATATCTTATCATGAAACATAGAAATGAGATGCGATATCGCGTTTTAAGAAGCATTAGAACACTATTGCTACGATAGGTAGACATTTGCAAACGCTATTTCCTTGCAAGGAAGTGTCGCATTTACATTCAGTTGATGTGTAGACGAGGAATACATAACACTTCGCAAATCATATTATATCTTACCATGAAACATAGAAATGAGATGCGATATCGCGTTTTAAGAAGCATTAGAACTCTATTTCTACGATACCTAGACATCTGCAGACGCTATTTCCTAGCAAGGAAGTGTCGCATTTACATTCATTTGAAGTGTAGACGAGGAATACATAACACTTCGCAAGTCATATTATATCTTACCATGAAACATAGAAATGTGATGCGACATCGCGTTTTAAGAAGCATTAGAACTCTACTGCTACGATACGTAGACATCTGCAAACGCTATTTCCTTGCAAGAAAGTGTCGCATTTCCATTCATTTGAAGTGTAGACGAGGAATACATAACAGTTCGCAAATCATATTATATCTTACCATGAAACATAGAAATGAGATGCGACATCGCGTTCTAAGAAGTATTAGAACACTACTGCTACGATAGGTAGACATTTGCAAACGCTATTTCCTTGCAAGGAAGTGTCGCATTTACATTCATTTGAAGTGTAGACGAGGAGTACATAACACTCCGCAAATGATATTATATCTTACCATGAAACATAGAAATGGGATGCGATATCGCGTTTTAAGAATCATAAGAACTCTATTGCAACGATACGTAGACATCTGCAAACGCTATTTCCTTGCAAAGAAGTGTCTCATTTACATTCATTTGAAGTGTAGACGAGGAATACATAACACTTCGCAAATCATATTATACCTTACCATGAAACGTAGAAATGAGATGCGATATCGCCTTTTAAGAAGCATTAGAAATCCATTGCTACGATACGTAGACATCTGCAAACGCTATTTCCTTGCAAGGAAGTGTCGCATTTACATTCATTTGAAGTGTAGACGAGGAATACATGACACTTCGCAAATCATATTATATCTTACCATGATACATAGAAATGAGATGCGATATCGCGTTTTAAGAATCATAAGAACTCTATTGCTACGATACGTAGACATCTGCAAACGCTATTTCCTTGCAAGGAAGTGTCGCATTTACATTCATTTGAATCGTGGACGAGGAATGCATAACACTTCGCAATGAATATTATATCTTATCATGAAACATAGATATGAGATGCAATATCTCGTTTTAAGAAGCATTTGAGCTCTATTGCTTCGATACGTAGACATCTGCAAACGCTATTTCCTTGCAAGGAAGTGTCGCATTTACATTCATTTGATTTGTAGACGAGGAATACATAACACTTCGCAAGTAATATTATATCTTACCATGAAACATAGAAATGAGATGCGATATCGCGTTTTAAGAATCGTAAGAACTCTATTGCTATGATACGTAGACATCTGCAAACGCTATTTCCTTGCAAAGAAGTGTCGCATTTACATTCATTTGAAGTGTAGACGAGGAATACATAACACTTCGCAAATCATATTATATCTTACCATGAAACATAGAAATGAGATGCGATATCGCGTTTTAAGAATCATAAGAACTCTATTGCTACGATACGTAGACATCTGCAAGCGCTATTTCATTGCAAGGAAGTGTCGCATTTACATTCAGTTGATGTGTAGACGAGGAATACATAACACTTCGCAAGTCATATTATATCTTACCATGAAACATAGAAATGAGATGCGATATCGCGTTTTAAGAAGCATTAGAACTCTATTGCTACGATACGTAGACATCTGCAAACGCTATTTCCCTGCAAGGAAGTGTCGCATTTACATTCATTTGATGTGTAGACGAGGAATACATAACACTTCGCAAATCATATTAAATCTTACCATGAAACATAGAAATGAGATGCGATATCGCGTTTTAAGAAGCATTAGAACTCTATTTCTACGATACCTAGACATCTGCAGACGCTATTTCCTAGCAAGGAAGTGTCGCATTTACATTCATTTGAAGTATAGACGAGGAATACATAACACTTCGCAAGTCATATTATATCTTACCATGAAACATGGAAATGAGATGCGATATCGCGTTTTAAGAAGCATTAGAACTCTATTGCTACGATACGTAGACATCTGCAAACGCTATTTCCCTGCAAGGAAGTGTCGCATTTACATTCATTTGATGTGTAGACGAGGAATACATAACACTTCGCAAATCATATTAAATCTTACCATGAAACATAGAAATGAGATGCGACATCGCGTTTTAAGCATCATAAGAACTCTATTGCTACGATACGTAGACATCTGCAAACGCTATTTCCTTGCAAGCAAGTGTCGTATTTACATTCATTTGATGTGTAGACGAGGAATACATAACACATCGCAAATCATATTATATCTTACCATGAAACATAGAAATGAGGTGCGATATCGCGTTTTAAGAAGCATTAGAACTCTATTGCTACGATACGTAGACATCTGCAAACGCTATTTCCTTGCAAGGAAGTGTCGCATTTTCATTCATTTGAATCGTAGACGAGGAATGCATAACACTTCGCAATGAATATTATATCTTATCATGAAACATAGATATGAGATGCAATATCTCGTTTTAAGAAGCATCAGAAATCCAATGCTACGATACCTAGACATCTGCAAACGCTATTTCCTTGCAAGAAAGTGTCGCATTTACATTCATTTGAAGTGTAGACGAGGAATACATAACACTTCGCAAATCATATTATATCTTACCATGAAACATAGAAATGAGATGCGATATCGCGTTTTAAGAAGTATTAGAACACTACTGCTACGATAGGTAGACATTTGCAAACGCTATTTCCTTGCAAGGAAGAGTCGCATTTACATTCATTTGAAGTGTAGACGAGGAGTACATAACACTCCGCAAATGATATTATATCTTACCATGAAACATAGAAATGAGATGCGATATCGCGTTTTAAGAAGCATTAGAACTCTATTGCTACGATACGTAGACATCTGCAAACGCTATTTCCTTGCAAGGAAGTGTCGCATTTTCATTCATTTGAATCGTAGACGAGGAATGCATAACATTTCGCAATGAATATTATATCTTATCATGAAACATAGATATGAGATGCAATATCTCATTTTAAGAAGCATCAGAAAACCAATGCTACGATACGTAGACATCTGCAAACGCTATTTCCTTGCAAGAAAGTGTCGCATTTACATTCATTTGAAGTGTAGACGAGGAATACATGACACTTCGCAAATCATATTATATCTTATCATGAAACATAGAAATGAGATGCGATATCGCGTTTTAAGAAGCATTAGAACACTATTGCTACGATAGGTAGACATTTGCAAACGCTATTTCCTTGCAAGGAAGTGTCGCATTTACATTCAGTTGATGTGTAGACGAGGAATACATAACACTTCGCAAATCATATTATATCTTACCATGAAACATAGAAATGAGATGCGATATCGCGTTTTAAGAAGCATTAGAACTCTATTTCTACGATACCTAGACATCTGCAGACGCTACTTCCTAGCAAGGAAGTGTCGCATTTACATTCATTTGAAGTGTAGACGAGGAATACATAACACTTCGCAAGTCATATTATATCTTACCATGAAACATAGAAATGAGATGCGACATCGCGTTTTAAGAAGCATTAGAACTCTACTGCTACGATACGTAGACATCTGCAAACGCTATTTCCTTGCAAGGAAGTGTCGCATTTACATTCATTTGAATCGTGGACGAGGAATGCATAACACTTCGCAATGAATATTATATCTTATCATGAAACATAGATATGAGATGCAATATCTCGTTTTAAGAAGCATTTGAACTCTATTGCTTCGATACGTAGACATCTGCAAACGCTATTTCCTTGCAAGGAAGTGTCGCATTTACATTCATTTGATTTGTAGACGAGGAATACATAACACTTCGCAAGTAATATTATATCTTACCATGAAACATAGAAATGAGATGCGATATCGCGTTTTAAGAATCGTAAGAACTCTATTGCTACGATACGTAGACATCTGCAAACGCTATTTCCTTGCAAAGAAGTGTCGCATTTACATTCATTTGAAGTGTAGACGAGGAATACATAACACTTCGCAAATCATATTATATCTTACCATGAAACATAGAAATGAGATGCGATATCGCGTTTTAAGAATCATAAGAACTCTATTGCTACGATACGTAGACATCTGCAAGCGCTATTTCATTGCAAGGAAGTGTCGCATTTACATTCAGTTGATGTGTAGACGAGGAATACATAACACTTCGCAAGTCATATTATATCTTACCATGAAACATAGAAATGAGATGCGATATCGCGTTTTAAGAAGCATTAGAACTCTATTGCTACGATACGTAGACATCTGCAAACGCTATTTCCCTGCAAGGAAGTGTCGCATTTACATTCATTTGATGTGTAGACGAGGAATACATAACACTTCGCAAATCATATTAAATCTTACCATGAAACATAGAAATGAGATGCGATATCGCGTTTTAAGAAGCATTAGAACTCTATTTCTACGATACCTAGACATCTGCAGACGCTATTTCCTAGCAAGGAAGTGTCGCATTTACATTCATTTGAAGTGTAGACGAGGAATACATAACACTTCGCAAGTCATATTATATCTTACCATGAAACATGGAAATGAGATGCGATATCGCGTTTTAAGAAGCATTAGAACTCTATTGCTACGATACGTAGACATCTGCAAACGCTATTTCCCTGCAAGGAAGTGTCGCATTTACATTCATTTGATGTGTAGACGAGGAATACATAACACTTCGCAAATCATATTAAATCTTACCATGAAACATAGAAATGAGATGCGACATCGCGTTTTAAGCATCATAAGAACTCTATTGCTACGATACGTAGACATCTGCAAACGCTATTTCCTTGCAAGGAAGTGTCGCATTTACATTCATTTGAAGTGTAGACGAGGAATACATGACACTTCGCAAATCATATTATATCTTATCATGAAACATAGAAATGAGATGCGATATCGCGTTTTAAGAAGCATTAGAACACTATTGCTACGACAGGTAGACATTTGCAAACGCTATTTCCTTGCAAGGAAGTGTCGCATTTACATTCATTTGAAGTGTAGGCGAGGAATACATAACACTTCGCAAATCATATTATATCTTACCATGAAACATAGAAATGAGATGCGATATCGCGTTTTAAGAAGCATTAGAACTCTATTTCTACGATACCTAGACATCTGCAGACGCTATTTCCTAGCAAGGAAGTGTCGCATTTACATTCATTTGAAGTGTAGACGAGGAATACATAACACTTCGCAAGTCATATTATATCTTACCATGAAACATAGAAATGAGATGCGATATCGCGTTTTAAGAAGCATTAGAACTCTATTGCTACGATACGTAGACATCTGCAAACGCTATTTCCCTGCAAGGAAGTGTCGCATTTACATTCATTTGATGTGTAGACGAGGAATACATAACACTTCGCAAATCATATTAAATCTTACCATGAAACATAGAAATGAGATGCGACATCGCGTTTTAAGCATCATAAGAACTCTATTGCTACGATACGTAGACATCTGCAAACGCTATTTCCTTGCAAGGAAGTGTCGCATTTACATTCATTTGAAGTGTAGACGAGGAATACATAACACTTCGCAAATCATATTATACCTTACCATGAAACGTAGAAATGAGATGCGATATCGCCTTTTAAGAAGCATTAGAAATCCATTGCTACGATACGTAGACATCTGCAAACGCTATTTCCTTGCAAAGAAGTGTCGCATTTACATTCATTTGAAGTGTAGACGAGGAATACATAACACTTCGCAAATCATATTATATCTTACCATGAAACATAGAAATGAGATGCGATATCGCGTTTTAAGAATCATAAGAACTCTATTGCTACGATACGTAGACATCTGCAAGCGCTATTTCATTGCAAGGAAGTGTCGCATTTACATTCAGTTGATGTGTAGACGAGGAATACATAACACTTCGCAAGTCATATTATATCTTACCATGAAACATAGAAATGAGATGCGATATCGCGTTTTAAGAAGCATTAGAACTCTATTGCTACGATACGTAGACATCTGCAAACGCTATTTCCCTGCAAGGAAGTGTCGCATTTACATTCATTTGATGTGTAGACGAGGAATACATAACACTTCGCAAATCATATTAAATCTTACCATGAAACATAGAAATGAGATGCGATATCGCGTTTTAAGAAGCATTAGAACTCTATTTCTACGATACCTAGACATCTGCAGACGCTATTTCCTAGCAAGGAAGTGTCGCATTTACATTCATTTGAAGTGTAGACGAGGAATACATAACACTTCGCAAGTCATATTATATCTTACCATGAAACATGGAAATGAGATGCGATATCGCGTTTTAAGAAGCATTAGAACTCTATTGCTACGATACGTAGACATCTGCAAACGCTATTTCCCTGCAAGGAAGTGTCGCATTTACATTCATTTGATGTGTAGACGAGGAATACATAACACTTCGCAAATCATATTAAATCTTACCATGAAACATAGAAATGAGATGCGACATCGCGTTTTAAGCATCATAAGAACTCTATTGCTACGATACGTAGACATCTGCAAACGCTATTTCCTTGCAAGGAAGTGTCGCATTTACATTCATTTGAATCGTGGACGAGGAATGCATAACACTTCGCAATGAATATTATATCTTATCATGAAACATAGATATGAGATGCAATATCTCGTTTTAAGAAGCATTTGAACTCTATTGCTTCGATACGTAGACATCTGCAAACGCTATTTCCTTGCAAGGAAGTGTCGCATTTACATTCATTTGATTTGTAGACGAGGAATACATAACACTTCGCAAGTAATATTATATCTTACCATGAAACATAGAAATGAGATGCGATATCGCGTTTTAAGAATCGTAAGAACTCTATTGCTACGATACGTAGACATCTGCAAACGCTATTTCCTTGCAAAGAAGTGTCGCATTTACATTCATTTGAAGTGTAGACGAGGAATACATCACACTTCGCAAATCATATTATATCTTACCATGAAACATAGAAATGAGATGCGATATCGCGTTTTAAGAATCATAAGAACTCTATTGCTACGATACGTAGACATCTGCAAGCGCTATTTCATTGCAAGGAAGTGTCGCATTTACATTCAGTTGATGTGTAGACGAGGAATACATAACACTTCGCAAGTCATATTATATCTTACCATGAAACATAGAAATGAGATGCGATATCGCGTTTTAAGAAGCATTAGAACTCTATTGCTACGATACGTAGACATCTGCAAACGCTATTTCCCTGCAAGGAAGTGTCGCATTTACATTCATTTGATGTGTAGACGAGGAATACATAACACTTCGCAAATCATATTAAATCTTACCATGAAACATAGAAATGAGATGCGACATCGCGTTTTAAGAAGCATTAGAACTCTACTGCTACGATACGTAGACATCTGCAAACGCTATTTCCTTGCAAGAAAGTGTCGCATTTACATTCATTTGAAGTGTAGACGAGGAATACATAACAGTTCGCAAATCATATTATATCTTACCATGAAACATAGAAATGCGATGCGATATCGCGTTTTAAGAAGCATTGGAACTCTATTGCTACGATACGTAGACATCTGCAAACGCTATTTCCTTGCAAGGAAGTGTCGCATTTACATTCATTTGAAGTGTAGACGATGAATACATAACACTTCGCAAATCATATTATGTCTTACCATGAAACATAGAAATGGGATGCGATATCGCATTTTAAGAATCATAAGAACTCTATTGCTACGATACGTAGACATCTGCAAACGCTATTTCCTTGCAAGGATGTGTCGCATTTACATTCATTTGAAGTGTAGACGAGGAATACATAACACTTCGCAAATCATATTATACCTTACCATGAAACATAGAAATGAAATGCGATATCGCCTTTTAAGAAGCATCAGAAATCCATTGCTACGATACGTAGACATCTGCAAAAGCTATTTCCTTGCAAGGAAGTGTCGCATTTACATTCATTTGAAGTGTAGACGAGGAATACATGACACTTCGCAAATCATATTATATCTTACCATGAAACATAGGTATGAGATGCAATATCTCGTTTTAAGAAGCATTTGATCTCTATTGCTTCGATACGTAGACATCTGCAAACGCTATTTCCTTGCAAGAAAGTGTCGCATTTACATTCATTTGATGTGTAGACGAGGAATACATAACACTTCGCAAATCATATTATATCTTACCATGAAACATAGAAATGAGATGCGATATCGCGTTTCAAGAAGCATTAGAACTCTATTGCTACGATATGTAGACATCTGCAAACGCTATATCCTTGCAAGGAAGTGTCGCATTTACATTCATTTGAAGTGTAGACGAGGAATACATAACACTTCGCAAATCATATTATATCTTACCATGAAACATAGAAATGAGATGCGATATCGCGTTTTGAGAAGCATTAGAACTTTATTGCTACGATACCTAGACATCTGCAGACGCTATTTCCTTGCAAGGAAGTGTCGCATTTACATTCATTTGAAGTGTAGACGAGGAATACATAACACTTCGCAAATCATATTATATCTTACCATGAAACATAGAAATGAGATGCGATATCGCGTTTTAAGAAGCATTAGAACTCTATTGCTACGATACGTAGACATCTGCAAACGCTATTTCCTTGCAAGGAAGTGTCGCATTTTCATTCATTTGAATCGTAGACGAGGAATGCATAACACTTCGCAATGAATATTATATCTTATCATGAAACATAGATATGAGATGCAATATCTCGTTTTAAGAAGCATTTGAACTCTATTGCTTCGATACGTAGACATCTGCAAACGCTATTTCCTTGCAAGAAAGTGTCGCATTTACATTCATTTGATGTGTAGACGAGGAATACATAACACTTCGCAAATCATATTATATCTTACCATGAAACATAGAAATGAGATGCGATATCGCGTTTTAAGAAGCATTAGAACTCTATTGCTACGATATGTAGACATCTGCAAACGCTATATCCTTGCAAGGAAGTGTCGCATTTACATTCATTTGAAGTGTAGACGAGGAATACATAACACTTCGCAAATCATATTATATCTTACCATGAAACATAGAAATGAGATGCGATATCGCGTTTTGAGAAGCATTAGAACTTTATTGCTACGATACCTAGACATCTGCAGACGCTATTTCCTTGCAAGGAAGTGTCGCATTTACATTCATTTGAAGTGTAGACGAGGAATACATAACACTTCGCAAATCATATTATATCTTACCATGAAACATAGAAATGAGATGCGATATCGCGTTTTAAGAAGCATTAGAACTCTATTGCTACGATACGTAGACATCTGCAAACGCTATTTCCTTGCAAGGAAGTGTCGCATTTTCATTCATTTGAATCGTAGACGAGGAATGCATAACACTTCGCAATGAATATTATATCTTATCATGAAACATAGATATGAGATGCAATATCTCGTTTTAAGAAGCATTTGAACTCTATTGCTTCGATACGTAGACATCTGCAAACGCTATTTCCTTGCAAGAAAGTGTCGCATTTACATTCATTTGATGTGTAGACGAGGAATACATAACACTTCGCAAATCATATTATATCTTACCATGAAACATAGAAATGAGATGCGATATCGCGTTTTAAGAAGCATTAGAACTCTATTGCTACGATACGTAGACATCTGCAAACGCTATTTCCTTGCAAAGAAGTGTCGCATTTACATTCATTTGAAGTGTAGACGAGGAATACATAACACTTCGCAAATCATATTATACCTTACCATGAAACATAGAAATGAGATGCGATATCGCCTTTTAAGAAGCATTAGAAATCCATTGCTACGATACGTAGACATCTGCAAACGCTATTTCCTTGCAAGGAAGTGTCGCATTTACATTCATTTGAAGTGTAGACGAGGAATACATGACACTTCGCAAATCATATTATATCTTACCATGAAACATAGAAATGAGATGCGATATCGCGTTTTAAGAAGCATTAGAACTCTACTGCTACGATACGCAGACATCTGCAAACGCTATTTCCTAGCGAGGAAGTGTCGCATTCACATTCATTTGAAGTGTAGACGAGGAATACATAACACTTCGCAAATCATATTATATCTTACCATGAAACATAGAAATGAGATGCGATATCGCGTATTAAGAAGCATTGGAACTCTATTGCTACGATACGTAGACATCTACAAACGCTATTTCCTTGCAAGGAAGTGTCGCATTTTCATTCATTTGAATCGTAGACGAGGAATGCATAACACTTCGCAATGAATATTATATCTTATCATGAAACATAGATATGAGATGCAATATCTCGTTTTAAGAAGCATTTGAACTCTATTGCTTCGATACGTAGACATCTGCAAACGCTATTTCCTTGCAAGAAAGTGTCGCATTTACATTCATTTGAAGTGTAGACGAGGAATACATAACAGTTCGCAAATCATATTATATCTTACCATGAAACATAGAAATGAGATGCGACATCGCGTTCTAAGAAGTATTAGAACACTACTGCTACGATAGGTAGACATTTGCAAACGCTATTTCCTTGCAAGGAAGTGTCGCATTTACATTCATTTGAAGTGTAGACGAGGAGTACATAACACTCCGCAAATCGTATTATATCTTACCACGAAACATAGAAATGAGGTGCGATATCGCGTTTTAAGAATCATAAGAACTCTATTGCTACGATACGTAGACATCTGCAAACGCTATTTCCTTGCAAAGAAGAGTCGCATTTACATTCATTTGAAGTGTAGACGTTGAATACATAACACTTCGCAAATCATATTATATCTTACCATGAAACATAGAAATGAGATGCGATATCGCGTTTTAAGAATCATAAGAACTCTATTGCAACGATACGTAGACATCTGCAAACGCTATTTCCTTGCAAAGAAGTGTCGCATTTACATTCATTTGAAGTGTAGACGAGGAATACATAACACTTCGCAAATCATATTATACCTTACCATGAAACGTAGAAATGTAATGCGATATCGCCTTTTAAGAAGCACCAGAAATCCATTGCTACGATACGTAGACATCTGCAAACGCTATTTCCTTGCAAGGAAGTGTCGCATTTACATTCATTTGAAGTGTAGACGAGGAATACATGACACTTCGCAAATCATATTATATCTTACCATGAAACATAGGTATGAGATGCAATATCTCGTTTTAAGAAGCATTTGAACTCTATTGCTTCGATACGAAGACATCTGCAAACGCTATTTCCTTGCAAGCAAGTGTCGTATTTACATTCATTTGATGTGTAGACGAGGAATACATAACACATCGCAAATCATATTATATCTTACCATGAAACATAGAAATGAGGTGCGATATCGCGTTTTAAGAAGCATTAGAACTCTATTGCTACGATACGTAGACATCTGCAAACGCTATTTCCTTGCAAGGAAGTGTCGCATTTTCATTCATTTGAATCGTAGACGAGGAATGCATAACACTTCGCAATGAATATTATATCTTATCATGAAACATAGATATGAGATGCAATATCTCGTTTTAAGAAGCATCAGAAATCCAATGCTACGATACCTAGACATCTGCAAACGCTATTTCCTTGCAAGAAAGTGTCGCATTTACATTCATTTGAAGTGTAGACGAGGAATACATAACACTTCGCAAATCATATTATATCTTACCATGAAACATAGAAATGAGATGCGATATCGCGTTTTAAGAAGTATTAGAACACTACTGCTACGATAGGTAGACATTTGCAAACGCTATTTCCTTGCAAGGAAGAGTCGCATTTACATTCATTTGAAGTGTAGACGAGGAGTACATAACACTCCGCAAATGATATTATATCTTACCATGAAACATAGAAATGAGATGCGATATCGCGTTTTAAGAAGCATTAGAACTCTATTGCTACGATACGTAGACATCTGCAAACGCTATTTCCTGGCAAGGAAGTGTCGCATTTTCATTCATTTGAATCGTAGACGAGGAATGCATAACATTTCGCAATGAATATTATATCTTATCATGAAACATAGATATGAGATGCAATATCTCATTTTAAGAAGCATCAGAAATCCAATGCTACGATACGTAGACATCTGCAAACGCTATTTCCTTGCAAGAAAGTGTCGCATTTACATTCATTTGAAGTGTAGACGAGGAATACATGACACTTCGCAAATCATATTATATCTTATCATGAAACATAGAAATGAGATGCGATATCGCGTTTTAAGAAGCATTAGAACACTATTGCTACGATAGGTAGACATTTGCAAACGCTATTTCCTTGCAAGGAAGTGTCGCATTTACATTCAGTTGATGTGTAGACGAGGAATACATAACACTTCGCAAATCATATTATATCTTACCATGAAACATAGAAATGAGATGCGATATCGCGTTTTAAGAAGCATTAGAACTCTATTTCTACGATACCTAGACATCTGCAGACACTATTTCCTAGCAAGGAAGTGTCGCATTTACATTCATTTGAAGTGTAGACGAGGAATACATAACACTTCGCAAGTCATATTATATCTTACCATGAAACATAGAAATGAGATGCGACATCGCGTTTTAAGAAGCATTAGAACTCTACTGCTACGATACGTAGACATCTGCAAACGCTATTTCCTTGCAAGAAAGTGTCGCATTTACATTCATTTGAAGTGTAGACGAGGAATACATAACAGTTCGCAAATCATATTATATCTTACCATGAAACATAGAAATGAGATGCGACATCGCGTTCTAAGAAGTATTAGAACACTACTGCTACGATAGGTAGACATTTGCAAACGCTATTTCCTTGCAAGGAAGTGTCGCATTTACATTCATTTGAAGTGTAGACGAGGAGTACATAACACTCCGCAAATGATATTATATCTTACCATGAAACATAGAAATGAGATGCGATATCGCGTTTTAAGAATCATAAGAACTCTATTGCAACGATACGTAGACATCTGCAAACGCTATTTCCTTGCAAAGAAGTGTCTCATTTACATTCATTTGAAGTGTAGACGAGGAATACGTAACACTTCGCAAATCATATTATACCTTACCATGAAACGTAGAAATGAGATGCGATATCGCCTTTTAAGAAGCATTAGAAATCCATTGCTACGATACGTAGACATCTGCAAACGCTATTTCCTTGCAAGGAAGTGTCGCATTTACATTCATTTGAAGTGTAGACGAGGAATACATGACACTTCGCAAATCATATTATATCTTACCATGATACATAGAAATGAGATGCGATATCGCGTTTTAAGAATCATAAGAACTCTATTGCTACGATACGTAGACATCTGCAAACGCTATTTCCTTGCAAGGAAGTGTCGCATTTACATTCATTTGAATCGTGGACGAGGAATGCATAACACTTCGCAATGAATATTATATCTTATCATGAAACATAGATATGAGATGCAATATCTCGTTTTAAGAAGCATTTGAACTCTATTGCTTCGATACGTAGACATCTGCAAACGCTAGTTCCTTGCAAGGAAGTGTCGCATTTACATTCATTTGATTTGTAGACGAGGAATACATAACACTTCGCAAGTAATATTATATCTTACCATGAAACATAGAAATGAGATGCGATATCGCGTTTTAAGAATCGTAAGAACTCTATTGCTACGATACGTAGACATCTGCAAACGCTATTTCCTTGCAAAGAAGTGTCGCATTTACATTCATTTGAAGTGTAGACGAGGAATACATAACACTTCGCAAATCATATTATATCTTACCATGAAACATAGAAATGAGATGCGATATCGCGTTTTAAGAATCATAAGAACTCTATTGCTACGATACGTAGACATCTGCAAGCGCTATTTCATTGCAAGGAAGTGTCGCATTTACATTCAGTTGATGTGTAGACGAGGAATACATAACACTTCGCAAGTCATATTATATCTTACCATGAAACATAGAAATGAGATGCGATATCGCGTTTTAAGAAGCATTAGAACTCTATTGCTACGATACGTAGACATCTGCAAACGCTATATCCCTGCAAGGAAGTGTCGCATTTACATTCATTTGATGTGTAGACGAGGAATACATAACACTTCGCAAATCATATTAAATCTTACCATGAAACATAGAAATGAGATGCGATATCGCGTTTTAAGAAGCATTAGAACTCTATTTCTACGATACCTAGACATCTGCAGACGCTATTTCCTAGCAAGGAAGTGTCGCATTTACATTCATTTGATGTGTAGACGAGGAATACATAACACTTCGCAAATCATATTAAATCTTACCATGAAACATAGAAATGAGATGCGACATCGCGTTTTAAGCATCATAAGAACTCTATTGCTACGATACGTAGACATCTGCAAACGCTATTTCCTTGCAAGGAAGTGTCGCATTTACATTCATTTGAAGTGTAGACGAGGAATACATGACACTTCGCAAATCATATTATATCTTATCATGAAACATAGAAATGAGATGCGATATCGCGTTTTAAGAAGCATTAGAACACTATTGCTACGACAGGTAGACATTTGCAAACGCTATTTCCTTGCAAGGAAGTGTCGCATTTACATTCATTTGAAGTGTAGACGAGGAATACATGACACTTCGCAAATCATATTATATCTTATCATGAAACATAGAAATGAGATGCGATATCGCGTTTTAAGAAGCATTAGAACTCTATTTCTACGATACCTAGACATCTGCAAACGCTATTTCCTTGCAAGGAAGTGTCGCATTTACATTCATTTGAAGTGTAGACGAGGAATACATGACACTTCGTAAATCATATTATATCTTATCATGAAACATAGAAATGAGATGCGATATCGCGTTTTAAGAAGCATTAGAACACTATTGCTACGATAGGTAGACATTTGCAAACGCTATTTCCTTGCAAGGAAGTGTCGCATTTACATTCATTTGAAGTGTAGGCGAGGAATACATAACACTTCGCAAATCATATTATATCTTACCATGAAACATAGAAATGAGATGCGATATCGCGTTTTAAGAAGCATTAGAACTCTATTTCTACGATACCTAGACATCTGCAGACGCTATTTCCTAGCAAGGAAGTGTCGCATTTACATTCATTTGAAGTGTAGACGAGGAATACATAACACTTCGCAAGTCATATTATATCTTACCATGAAACATAGAAATGAGATGCGATATCGCGTTTTAAGAAGCATTAGAACTCTATTGCTACGATACGTAGACATCTGCAAACGCTATTTCCTTGGAAGGAAGTGTCGCATTTACATTCATTTGATGTGTAGACGAGGAATACATAACACTTCGCAAATCATATTATATCTTACCATGAAAAATAGAAATGAGATGCGATATCGCGTTTTAAGAAGCATTAGAACTCTATTGCTACGATACGTAGACATCAGCAAACGCTATTTCCTTGCAAGGAAGTGTCGCATTTACATTCATTTGAAGTGTAGACGAGGAATACATGACACTTCGCAAATCATATTATATCTTATCATGAAACATAGAAATGAGATGCGATATCGCGTTTTAAGAAGCATTAGAACTCTATTTCTACGATACCTAGACATCTGCAGACGCTATTTCCTAGCAAGGAAGTGTCGCATTTACATTCATTTGAAGTGTAGACGAGGAATACATAACACTTCGCAAGTCATATTATATCTTACCATGAAACATAGAAATGAGATGCGATATCGCGTTTTAAGAAGCATTAGAACTCTATTGCTACGATACGTAGACATCTGCAAACGCTATTTCCTTGGAAGGAAGTGTCGCATTTACATTCATTTGATGTGTAGACGAGGAATACATAACACTTCGCAAATCATATTATATCTTACCATGAAAAATAGAAATGAGATGCGATATCGCGTTTTAAGAAGCATTAGAACTCTATTGCTACGATACGTAGACATCAGCAAACGCTATTTCCTTGCAAGGAAGTGTCGCATTTACATTCATTTGAAGTGTAGACGAGGAATACATGACACTTCGCAAATCATATTATATCTTATCATGAAACATAGAAATGAGATGCGATATCGCGTTTTAAGAAGCATTAGAACACTATTGCTACGATAGGTAGACATTTGCAAACGCTATTTCCTTGCAAGGAAGTGTCGCATTTACATTCATTTGAAGTGTAGAAGAGGAATACATAACACTTCGCAAATCATATTATATCTTACCATGAAACATAGAAATGAGATGCGATATCGCGTTTTAAGAAGCGTTAGAACTCTATTGCTACGATACGTAGACATCTGCAAACGCTATTTCCTTGCAAGGAAGTGTCGCATTTACATTCATTTGAAGTGTAGACGAGGAATACATGACACTTCGCAAATCATATTATATCTTATCATGAAACATAGAAATGAGATGCGATATCGCGTTTCAAGAAGCATTAGAACACTATTGCTACGATAGGTAGACATATGCAAACGCTATTTCCTTGCAAGGAAGTGTCGCATTTACATTCATTTGAAGTGTAGACGAGGAATACATAACACTTCGCAAATCATATTATATCTTACCATGAAATATAGAAATGAGATGCGATATCGCGTTTTAAGAAGCATTAGAACTCTATTGCTACCATACCTAGACATCTGCAGACGCTATTTCCTAGCAAGGAAGTGTCGCATTTACATTCATTTGAAGTGTAGACGAGGAATACATAACACTTCGCAAGTCATATTATATCTTACCATGAAACATAGAAATGAGATGCGATATCGCGTTTTAAGAAGCATTAGAACTCTATTGCTACGATACGTAGACATCTGCAAAGGCTATTTCCTTGCAAGGAAGTGTCGCATTTACATTCATTTGATGTGTAGGCGAGGAATACATAACACTCCGCAAATCATATTATATCTTACCATGAAACATAGAAATGAGATGCAATATCTCGTTTTAAGAAGCATTTGAACTCTATTGCTTCGATACGTAGACATCTGCAAACGCTATTTCCTTGCAAGAAAGTGTCGCATTTACATTCATTTGAAGTGTAGACGAGGAATACATAACAGTTCGCAAATCATATTATATCTTACCATGAAACATAGAAATGAGATGCGACATCGCGTTCTAAGAAGTATTAGAACACTACTGCTACGATAGGTAGACATTTGCAAACGCTATTTCCTTGCAAGGAAGTGTCGCATTTACATTCATTTGAAGTGTAGACGAGGAGTACATAACACTCCGCAAATGATATTATATCTTACCATGAAACATAGAAATGAGATGCGATATCGCGTTTTAAGAATCATAAGAACTCTATTGCAACGATACGTAGACATCTGCAAACGCTATTTCCTTGCAAAGAAGTGTCGCATTTACATTCATTTGAAGTGTAGACGAGGAATACATAACACTTCGCGAATCATATTATACCTTACCATGAAACGTAGAAATGAGATGCGATATCGCCTTTTAAGAAGCATTAGAAATCCATTGCTACGATACGTAGACATCTGCAAACGCTATTGCCTTGCAAGGAAGTGTCGCATTTACATTCATTTGAAGTGTAGACGAGGAATACATGACACTTCGCAAATCATATTATATCTTACCATGAAACATAGAAATGAGATGCGATATCGCGTTTTAAGAATCATAAGAACTCTATTGCTACGATACGTAGACATCTGCAAACGCTATTTCCTTGCAAGGAAGTGTCGCATTTACATTCATTTGAATCGTGGACGAGGAATGCATAACACTTCGCAATGAATATTATATCTTATCATGAAACATAGATATGAGATGCAATATCTCGTTTTAAGAAGCATTTGAACTCTATTGCTTCGATACGTAGACATCTGCAAACGCTATTTCCTTGCAAGGAAGTGTCGCATTTACATTCATTTGATTTGTAGACGAGGAATACATAACACTTCGCAAGTAATATTATATCTTACCATGAAACATAGAAATGAGATGCGATATCGCGTTTTAAGAATCGTAAGAACTCTATTGCTACGATACGTAGACATCTGCAAACGCTATTTCCTTGCAAAGAAGTGTCGCATTTACATTCATTTGAAGTGTAGACGAGGAATACATAACACTTCGCAAATCATATTATATCTTACCATGAAACATAGAAATGAGATGCGATATCGCGTTTTAAGAATCATAAGAACTCTATTGCTACGATACGTAGACATCTGCAAGCGCTATTTCATTGCAAGGAAGTGTCGCATTTACATTCAGTTGATGTGTAGACGAGGAATACATAACACTTCGCAAGTCATATTATATCTTACCATGAAACATAGAAATGAGATGCGATATCGCGTTTTAAGAAGCATAAGAACTCTATTGCTACGATACGTAGACATCTGCAAACGCTATTTCCCTGCAAGGAAGTGTCGCATTTACATTCATTTGATGTGTAGACGAGGAATACATAACACTTCGCAAATCATATTAAATCTTACCATGAAACATAGAAATGAGATGCGATATCGCGTTTTAAGAAGCATTAGAACTCTATTTCTACGATACCTAGACATCTGCAGACGCTATTTCCTAGCAAGGAAGTGTCGCATTTACATTCATTTGAAGTGTAGACGAGGAATACATAACACTTCGCAAGTCATATTATATCTTACCATGAAACATGGAAATGAGATGCGATATCGCGTTTTAAGAAGCATTAGAACTCTATTGCTACGATACGTAGACATCTGCAAACGCTATTTCCCTGCAAGGAAGTGTCGCATTTACATTCATTTGATGTGTAGACGAGGAATACATAACACTTCGCAAATCATATTAAATCTTACCATGAAACATAGAAATGAGATGCGACATCGCGTTTTAAGCATCATAAGAACTCTATTGCTACGATACGTAGACATCTGCAAACGCTATTTCCTTGCAAGGAAGTGTCGCATTTACATTCATTTGAAGTGTAGACGAGGAATACATGACACTTCGCAAATCATATTATATCTTATCATGAAACATAGAAATGAGATGCGATATCGCGTTTTAAGAAGCATTAGAACACTATTGCTACGACAGGTAGACATTTGCAAACGCTATTTCCTTGCAAGGAAGTGTCGCATTTACATTCATTTGAAGTGTAGGCGAGGAATACATAACACTTCGCAAATCATATTATATCTTACCATGAAACATAGAAATGAGATGCGATATCGCGTTTTAAGAAGCATTAGAACTCTATTTCTACGATACCTAGACATCTGCAGACGCTATTTCCTAGCAAGGAAGTGTCGCATTTACATTCATTTGAAGTGTAGACGAGGAATACATAACACTTCGCAAGTCATATTATATCTTACCATGAAACATAGAAATGAGATGCGATATCGCGTTTTAAGAAGCATTAGAACTCTATTGCTACGATACGTAGACATCTGCAAACGCTATTTCCCTGCAAGGAAGTGTCGCATTTACATTCATTTGATGTGTAGACGAGGAATACATAACACTTCGCAAATCATATTAAATCTTACCATGAAACATAGAAATGAGATGCGACATCGCGTTTTAAGCATCATAAGAACTCTATTGCTACGATACGTAGACATCTGCAAACGCTATTTCCTTGCAAGGAAGTGTCGCATTTACATTCATTTGAAGTGTAGACGAGGAATACATGACACTTCGCAAATCATATTATATCTTATCATGAAACATAGAAATGAGATGCGATATCGCGTTTTAAGAAGCATTAGAACACTATTGCTACGATAGGTAGACATTTGCAAACGCTATTTCCTTGCAAGGAAGTGTCGCATTTACATTCATTTGAAGTGTAGGCGAGGAATACATAACACTTCGCAAATCATATTATATCTTACCATGAAACATAGAAATGAGATGCGATATCGCGTTTTAAGAAGCATTAGAACTCTATTTCTACGATACCTAGACATCTGCAGACGCTATTTCCTAGCAAGGAAGTGTCGCATTTACATTCATTTGAAGTGTAGACGAGGAATACATAACACTTCGCAAGTCATATTATATCTTACCATGAAACATAGAAATGAGATGCGATATCGCGTTTTAAGAAGCATTAGAACTCTATTGCTACGATACGTAGACATCTGCAAACGCTATTTCCTTGGAAGGAAGTGTCGCATTTACATTCATTTGATGTGTAGACGAGGAATACATAACACTTCGCAAATCATATTATATCTTACCATGAAAAATAGAAATGAGATGCGATATCGCGTTTTAAGAAGCATTAGAACTCTATTGCTACGATACGTAGACATCAGCAAACGCTATTTCCTTGCAAGGAAGTGTCGCATTTACATTCATTTGAAGTGTAGACGAGGAATACATGACACTTCGCAAATCATATTATATCTTATCATGAAACATAGAAATGAGATGCGATATCGCGTTTTAAGAAGCATTAGAACACTATTGCTACGATAGGTAGACATTTGCAAACGCTATTTCCTTGCAAGGAAGTGTCGCATTTACATTCATTTGAAGTGTAGAAGAGGAATACATAACACTTCGCAAATCATATTATATCTTACCATGAAACATAGAAATGAGATGCGATATCGCGTTTTAAGAAGCATTAGAACTCTATTGCTACGATACGTAGACATCTGCAAACGCTATTTCCTTGCAAGGAAGTGTCGCATTTACATTCATTTGAAGTGTAGACGAGGAATACATGACACTTCGCAAATCATATTATATCTTATCATGAAACATAGAAATGAGATGCGATATCGCGTTTCAAGAAGCATTAGAACACTATTGCTACGATAGGTAGACATATGCAAACGCTATTTCCTTGCAAGGAAGTGTCGCATTTACATTCATTTGAAGTGTAGACGAGGAATACATAACACTTCGCAAATCATATTATATCTTACCATGAAATATAGAAATGAGATGCGATATCGCGTTTTAAGAAGCATTAGAACTCTATTGCTACCATACCTAGACATCTGCAGACGCTATTTCCTAGCAAGGAAGTGTCGTATTTACATTCATTTGTAGTGTAGACGAGGAATACATAACAGTTCGCAAGTCATATTATATCTTACCATGAAACATAGAAATGAGATGCGATATCGCGTTTTAAGAAGCATTAGAACTCTATTGCTACGATACGTAGACATCTGCAAAGGCTATTTCCTTGCAAGGAAGTGTCGCATTTACATTCATTTGATGTGTAGGCGAGGAATACATAACACTCCGCAAATCATATTATATCTTACCATGAAACATAGAAATGAGATGCAATATCTCGTTTTAAGAAGCATCTGAACTCTATTGCTTCGATACGTAGACATCTGCAAACGCTATTTCCTTGCAAGAAAGTGTCGCATTTACATTCATTTGAAGTGTAGACGAGGAATACATAACAGTTCGCAAATCATATTATATCTTACCATGAAACATAGAAATGAGATGCGACATCGCGTTCTAAGAAGTATTAGAACACTACTGCTACGATAGGTAGACATTTGCAAACGCTATTTCCTTGCAAGGAAGTGTCGCATTTACATTCATTTGAAGTGTAGACGAGGAGTACATAACACTCCGCAAATGATATTATATCTTACCATGAAACATAGAAATGAGATGCGATATCGCGTTTTAAGAATCATAAGAACTCTATTGCAACGATACGTAGACATCTGCAAACGCTATTTCCTTGCAAAGAAGTGTCGCATTTACATTCATTTGAAGTGTAGACGAGGAATACATAACACTTCGCAAATCATATTATACCTTACCATGAAACGTAGAAATGAGATGCGATATCGCCTTTTAAGAAGCATTAGAAATCCATTGCTACGATACGTAGACATCTGCAAACGCTATTGCCTTGCAAGGAAGTGTCGCATTTACATTCATTTGAAGTGTAGACGAGGAATACATGACACTTCGCAAATCATATTATATCTTACCATGAAACATAGAAATGAGATGCGATATCGCGTTTTAAGAATCATAAGAACTCTATTGCTACGATACGTAGACATCCGCAAACGCTATTTCCTTGCAAGGAAGTGTCGCATTTACATTCACTTGAATCGTAGACGAGGAATGCATAACACTTCGCAATGAATATTATATCTTATCATGAAACATAGATATGAGATGCAATATCTCGTTTTAAGAAGCATTTGAACTCTATTGCTTCGATACGTAGACATCTGCAAACGCTATTTTCTTGCAAAGAAGTGTCGCATTTACATTCATTTGAAGTGTAGACGAGGAATACATAACACTTCGCAAATCATATTATATCTTACCATGAAACATAGAAATGAGATGCGACATCGCGTTTTAAGAATCATAAGAACTCTATTGCTACGATACGTAGACATCTGCAAGCGCTATTTCCTTGCAAGGCAGTGTCGCATTTACATTCAGTTGATGTGTAGACGAGGAATACATAACACTTCTCAAATCATATTATGTCTTACCATGAAACATAGAAATGAGATGCGATATCGCGTTTTAAGAAGCATTAGAACTCTATTGCTACGATACGTAGACATCTGCAAACGCTATTTCCTTGCAAGGAAGTGTCGCATTTACATTCATTTGAAGTGTAGTCGAGGAATACATGACACTTCGCAAATCATATTATATCTTATCATGAAACATAGAAATGAGATGCGATATCGCGTTTTAAGAAGCATTAGAACACTATTGCTACGATAGGTAGACATTTGCAAACGCTATTTCCTTGCAAGGAAGTGTCGCATTTACATTCAGTTGATGTGTAGACGAGGAATACATAACACTTCGCAAATCATATTATATCTTACCATGAAACATAGAAATGAGATGCGATATCGCGTTCTAAGAAGCATTAGAACTCTATTGCTACGATACGTAGACATCTGCAAACGCTATTTCCTTGCAAGGAAGTGTCGCATTTACATTCATTTGAAGTGTAG
The DNA here is from genome assembly GCF_050948175.1 of Xylocopa sonorina. Taxonomy (NCBI): domain Eukaryota; kingdom Metazoa; phylum Arthropoda; class Insecta; order Hymenoptera; family Apidae; genus Xylocopa; species Xylocopa sonorina. Next base: position 494,293 of record NW_027490296.1, read on the forward strand.
ACGAGGAATACATGACACTTCGCAAATCATATAATATCTTACCATGAAACATAGAAATGAGATGCGATATCGCGTTTTAAGAATCAAAAGATCTCTATTGCTACGATACGTAGACATCTGCAAACGCTATTTCCTTGGAAGGAAGTGTCGCATTTACATTCATTTGATGTGTAGACGAGGAATACATAACACTTCGCAAATCATATTATATCTTACCATGAAACATAGAAATGAGATGCGATATCGCGTTTTAAGAAGCAATAGAACTCTATTGCTACGATACGTAGACATCTGCAAACGCTATTTCCTTGCAAGGAAGTGTCGCATTTACATTCACTTGAATCGTAGACGAGGAATGCATAACACTTCGCAATGAATATTATATCTTATCATGAAACATAGATATGAGATGCAATATATCGTTTTAAGAAGCATTTGAACTCTATTGCTTCGATACGTAGACATCTGCAAACGCTATTTCCTTGCAAGGAAGTGTCGCATTTACATTCATTTGATGTGTAGACGAGGAATACATAACACTTCGCAAATAATATTATATCTTACCATGAAACATAGAAATGAGATGCGATATCGCGTTTTAAGAATCATAAGAACTCTATTGCTACGATACGTAGACATCTGCAAACGCTATTTCCTTGCAAAGAAGTGTTGCATTTACATTCATTTGAAGTGTAGACGAGGAATACATAACACTTCGCAAATCATATTATATCTTACCATGAAACATAGAAATGAGATGCGATATCGCGTTTTAAGAATCATAAGAACTCTATTGCTACGATACGTAGACATCTGCAAGCGCTATTTCCTTGCAAGGAAGTGTCGCATTTACATTCATTTGATGTGTAGACGAGGAATACATAACACTTCGCAAATCATATTATATCTTACCATGAAACATAGAAATGAGATGCGATATCGCGTTTTAAGAAGCATTAGAACTCTATTGCTACGATACGTAGACATCTGCAAACGCTATTTCCTTGCAAGGAAGTGTCGCATTTACATTCATTTGAAGTGTAGACGAGGAATACATGACACTTCGCAAATCATATTATATCTTATCATGAAACATAGAAATGAGATGCGATATCGCGTTTTAAGAAGCATTAGAACACTATTGCTACGATAGGTAGACATTTGCAAACGCTATTTCCTTGCAAGGAAGTGTCGCATTTACATTCAGTTGATGTGTAGACGAGGAATACATAACACTTCGCAAATCATATTATATCTTACCATGAAACATAGAAATGAGATGCGATATCGCGTTCTAAGAAGCATTAGAACTCTATTGCTACGATACGTAGACATCTGCAAACGCTATTTCCTTGCAAGGAAGTGTCGCATTTACATTCATTTGAAGTGTAGACGAGGAATACATGACACTTCGCAAATCATATTATATCTTATCATGAAACATAGAAATGAGATGCGATATCGCGTTTTAAGAAGCATTAGAACACTATTGCTACGATAGGTAGACATTTGCAAACGCTATTTCCTTGCAAGGAAGTGTCGCATTTACATTCATTTGAAGTGTAGGCGAGGAATACATAACACTTCGCAAATCATATTATATCTTACCATGAAACATAGAAATGAGAAGCGATATCGCGTTTTAAGAAGCATTAGAACACTATTGCTACGATAGGTAGACATTTGCAAACGCTATTTCCTTGCAAGGAAGTGTCGCATTTACATTCAGTTGATGTGTAGACGAGGAATACATAACACTTCGCAAATCATATTATATCTTACCATGAAACATAGAAATGAGATGCGATATCGCGTTTTAAGAAGCATTAGAACTCTATTGCTACGATACGTAGACATCTGCAAACGCTATTTCCTTGCATGGAAGTGTCGCATTTACATTCATTTGAAGTGTAGACGAGGAATACATGACACTTCGCAAATCATATTATATCTTATCATGAAACATAGAAATGAGATGCGATATCGCATTTTAAGAAGCATTAGAACACTATTGCTACGATAGGTAGACATTTGCAAACGCTATTTCCTTGCAAAGAAGTGTCGCATTTACATTCGGTTGATGTGTAGACGAGGAATACATAACACTTCGCAAATCATATTATATTTTACCATGAAACATAGAAATGGGATGCGATATCGCGTTTTAAGAAGCATTAGAACTCTATTGCTACGATACGTAGACATCTGCAAACGCTATTTCCTTGCAAGGAAGTGTCGCACTTACATTCATTTGAAGTGTAGACGAGGAATACATGACACTTCGCAAATCATATTATATCTTATCATGAAACATAGAAATGAGATGCGATATCGCGTTTTAAGAAGCATTAGAATACTATTGCTACGATAGGTAGACATTTGCAAACGCTATTTCCTTGCAAGGAAGTGTCGCATTTACATTCATTTGAAGTGTAGAAGAGGAATACATAACACTTCGCAAATCATATTATATCTTACCATGAAACATAGAAATGAGATGCGATATCGCGTTTTAAGAAGCATTAGAACTCTATTGCTACGATACGTAGACATCTGCAAACGCTATTTCCTTGCAAGGAAGTGTCGCATTTACATTCATTTGAAGTGTAGGCGAGGAATACATGACACTTCGCAAATCATATTATATCTTATCATGAAACATAGAAATGAGATGCGATATCGCGTTTCAAGAAGCATTAGAACACTATTGCTACGATAGGTAGACATTTGCAAACGCTATTTCCTTGCAAGGAAGTGTCGCATTTACATTCATTTGAAGTGTAGACGAGGAATACATAACACTTCGCAAATCATATTATATCTTACCATGAAATATAGAAATGAGATGCGATATCGCGTTTTAAGAAGCATTAGAACTCTATTGCTACGATACCTAGACATCTGCAGACGCTATTTCCTAGCAAGGAAGTGTCGCATTTACATTCATTTGAAGTGTAGACGAGGAATACATAACACTTCGCAAGTCATATTATATCTTACCATGAAACATAGAAATGATGTGCAATATCTCGTTTTAAGAAGCATTTGAACTCTATTGCTTCGATACGTAGACATCTGCAAACGCTATTTCCTTGCAAGAAAGTGTCGCATTTACATTCATTTGAAGTGTAGACGAGGAATACATAACAGTTCGCAAATCATATTATATCTTACCATGAAACATGGAAATGAGATGCGACATCGATTTCTAAGAAGTATTAGAACACTACTGCTACGATAGGTAGACATTTGCAAACGCTATTTCCTTGCAAGGAAGTGTCGCACTTACATTCATTTGAAGTGTAGACGAGGAGTACATAACACTCCGCAAATGATATTATATCTTACCATGAAACATAGAAATGAGATGCGATATCGCGTTTTAAGAATCATAAGAACTCTATTGCAACGATACGTAGACATCTGCAAACGCTATTTCCTTGCAAAGAAGTGTCGCATTTACATTCATTTGAAGCGTAGACGAGGAATACATAACACTTCGCAAATCATATTATACCTTACCATGAAACGTAGAAATGAGATGCGATATCGCCTTTTAAGAAGCATTAGAAATCCATTGCTACGATACGTAGACATCTGCAAACGCTATTTCCTTGCAAGGAAGTGTCGCATTTACATTCATTTGAAGTGTAGACGAGAAATACATGACACTTCGCAAATCATATTATATCTTACCATGAAACATAGAAATGAGATGCGATATCGCGTTTTAAGAATCATAAGAACTCTATTGCTACGATACGTAGACATCTGCAAACGCTATTTCCTTGCAAGGAAGTGTCGCATTTACATTCACTTGAATCGTAGACGAGGAATGCATAACACTTCGCAATGAATATTATATCTTATCATGAAACATAGATATGAGATGCAATATCTCGTTTTAAGAAGCATTTGAACTCTATTGCTTCGATACGTAGACATCTGCAAACGCTATTTCCTTGCAAAGAAGTGTCGCATTTACATTCATTTGAAGTGTAGACGAGGAATACATAACACTTCGCAAATCATATTATATCTTACCATGAAACATAGAAATGAGATGCGACATCGCGTTTTAAGAATCATAAGCACTCTATTGCTACGATACGTAGACATCTGCAAGCGCTATTTCCTTGCAAGGCAGTGTCGCATTTACATTCAGTTGATGTGTAGACGAGGAATACATAACACTTCTCAAATCATATTATGTCTTACCATGATACATAGGAATGAGATGCGATATCGCGTTTTAAGAAGCATTAGAACTCTATTGCTACGATACGTAGACATCTGCAAACGCTATTTCCTTGCAAGGAAGTGTCGCATTTACATTCATTTGAAGTGTAGACGAGGAATACATGACACTTCGCAAATCATATTATATCTTATCATGAAACATAGAAATGAGATGCGATATCGCGTTTTAAGAAGCATTAGAACACTATTGCTACGATAGGTAGACATTTGCAAACGCTATTTCCTTGCAAGGAAGTGTCGCATTTACATTCAGTTGATGTGTAGACGAGGAATACATAACACTTCGCAAATCATATTATATCTTACCATGAAACATAGAAATGAGATGCGATATCGCGTTCTAAGAAGCATTAGAACACTATTGCTACGATACGTAGACATCTGCAAACGCTATTTCCTTGCAAAGAAGTGTCGCATATACATTCATTTGAAGTGTAGACGAGGAATACATAACACTTCGCAAATCATATTATATCTTACCATGAAACATAGAAATGAGATGCGATATCGCGTTTTAAGAATCATAAGAACTCTATTGCTACGATAGGTAGACATTTGCAAACGCTATTTCCTTGCAAGGAAGTGTCGCATTTACATTCATTTGAAGTGTAGGCGAGGAATACATAACACTTCGCAAATCATATTATATCTTACCATGAAACATAGAAATGAGATGCGATTTCGCGTTTTAAGAAGCATTAGAACTCTATTGCTACGATACCTAGACATCTGCAGACGCTATTTCCTAGCAAGGAAGTGTCGCATTTACATTCATTTGAAGTGCAGACGAGGAATACATAACACTTCGCAAGTCATATTACATCTTACCATGAAACATAGAAATGAGATGCGATATCGCGTTTTAAGAAGCATTAGAACTCTATTGCTACGATACGTAGACATCTGCAAACGCTATTTCCTTGCAAGGAAGTGTCGCATTTACATTCATTTGAAGTGTAGACGAGGAATACATGACACTTCGCAAATCATATTATATCTTATCATGAAACATAGAAATGAGATGCGATATCGCGTTTTAAGAAGCATTAGAACACTATTGCTACGATAGGTAGACATTTGCAAACGCTATTTCCTTGCAAGGAAGTGTCGCATTTACATTCAGTTGATGTGTAGACGAGGAATACATAACACTTCGCAAATCATATTATATCTTACCATGAAACATAGAAATGAGATGCGATATCGCGTTCTAAGAAGCATTAGAACTCTATTGCTACGATACGTAGACATCTGCAAACGCTATTTCCTTGCAAAGAAGTGTCGCATATACATTCATTTGATGTGTAGACGAGGAATACATAACACTTCGCAAATCATATTATATCTTACCATGAAACATAGAAATGAGATGCGACATCGCGTTTTAAGCATCATAAGAACTCTATTGCTACGATACGTAGACATCTGCAAACGCTATTTCCTTGCAAGGAAGTGTCGCATTTACATTCATTTGAAGTGTAGACGAGGAATACATGACACTTCGCAAATCATATTATATCTTATCATGAAACATAGAAATAAGATGCGATATCGCGTTTTAAGAAGCATTAGAACACTATTGCTGCGATAGGTAGACATTTGCAAACGCTATTTCGTTGCAAGGAAGCGTCGCATTTACATTAATTTGAAGTGTAGACGAGGAATACATAACACTTCGCAAATCATATTATATCTTACCATGAAACATAGAAATGAGATGCGATATCGCGTTTTAAGAAGCATTAGAACTCTATTGCTACGATACCTAGACATCTGCAGACGCTATTTCCTAGCAAGGAATTGTCGCATTTACATTCATTTGATGTGTAGACGAGGAATACATAACACTTCGCAAATAATATTATATCTTACCATGAAACATAGAAATGAGATGCGATATCGCGTTTTAAGAAGCATTAGAACTCTATTGCTACGATACGTAGACATCTGCAAACGCTATTTCCTTGCAAGGAAGTGTCGCATTTACATTCATTTGAAGTGTAGACGAGGAATACATGACACTTCGCAAATCATATTATATCTTATCATGAAACATAGGAATGAGATGCGATATCGCGTTTTAAGAAGCATTAGAACACTATTGCTACGATAGGTAGACATTTGCAAACGCTATTTCCTTGCAAGGAAGTGTCGAATTTACATTCAGTTCATGTGTAGACGAGGAATACATAGCACTTCGCAAATCATATTATATCTTACCATGAAACATAGAAATGAGATGCGATATCGCGTTTTAAGAAGCATTAGAACTCTATTGCTACGATACGTAGACATCTGCAAACGCTATTTCCTTGCAAGGAAGTGTCGCATTTACATTCATTTGAAGTGTAGACGAGGAATACATGACACTTCGCAAATCATATTATATCTTATCATGAAACATAGAAATGAGATGCGATATCGCGTTTTAAGAAGCATTAGAACACTATTGCTGCGATAGGTAGACATTTGCAAACGCTATTTCCTTGCAAGGAAGCGTCGCATTTACATTCATTTGAAGTGTAGACGAGGAATACATAACACTTCGCAAATCATATTATATATTACCATGATACATAGAAATGAGATGCGATATCGCGTTTTAAGAAGCATTAGAACTCTATTGCTACGATACGTAGACATCTGCAGACGCTATTTCCTTGCATAGAAGTGTCGCATTTACATTCATTTGAAGTGTAGACGAGGAGTACATGACACTTCGCAAATCATATTATATCTTGTCATGAAACATAGAAATGAGATGCGATATCGCGTTTTAAGAAGCATTAGAACACTATTGCTACGAAAGGTAGACATTTGCAAACGCTATTTCCTTGCAAGGAAGTGTCGCATTTACATTCATTTGAAGTGTAGACGAGGAATACATAACACTTCGCAAATCATATTATATCTTACCATGAAACATAGAAATGAGATGCGATATCGCGTTTTAAGAATCATAAGAACTCTATTGCTACGATACGTAGACATCTGCAAACGCTATTTCCTTGCAAGGAAGTGTCGCATTTACATTCATTTGAAGTGTAGACGAGGAATGCATAACACTTCACAATGAATATTATATCTTATCATGAAACATAGATATGAAATGCAATATATCGTTTTAAGAAGCATTAGAACTCTATTGCTACGATACCTAGATATCTGCAGACGCTATTTCCTAGCAAGGAAGTGTCGCATTTACATTCATTTGAAGTGTAGACGAGGAATACATAACACTTCGCAAATCATATTATATCTTACCATGAAACATAGAAATGAGATGCGATATCGCGTTTTAAGAAGCATTAGAACTCTATCGCTACGATACCTAGACATCTGCAAACGCTATTTCCTTGCAAGGAAGTGTCGCATTTACATTCATTTGATGTGTAGACGAGGAATACATAACACTTCGCAAATCATATTATATCTTACCATGAAACGTAGAAATGAGATGCGATATCGCGTTTTAAGAATCATAAGAACTCTATTGCTACGATACGTAGACATCTGCAAGCGCTATTTCCTTGCAAGGCAGTGTCGCATTTACATTCAGTTGATGTGTAGACGAGGAATACATAACACTTCTCAAATCATATTATGTCTTACCATGATACATAGAAATGAGATGCGATATCGCGTTTTAAGAAGCATTAGAACTCTATTGCTACGATACGTAGACATCTGCAAACGCTATTTCCTTGCAAGGAAGTGTCGCATTTACATTCATTTGAAGTGTAGACGAGGAATACATGACACTTCGCAAATCATATTATATCTTATCATGAAACATAGAAATGAGATGCGATATCGCGTTTTAAGAAGCATTAGAACACTATTGCTACGATAGGTAGACATTTGCAAACGCTATTTCCTTGCAAGGAAGTGTCGCATTTACATTCAGTTGATGTGTAGACGAGGAATACATAACACTTCGCAAATCATATTATATCTTACCATGAAACATAGAAATGAGATGCGATATCGCGTTCTAAGAAGCATTAGAACTCTATTGCTACGATACGTAGACATCTGCAAACGCTATTTCCTTGCAAAGAAGTGTCGCATATACATTCATTTGATGTGTAGACGAGGAATACATAACACTTCGCAAATCATATTATATCTTACCATGAAACATAGAAATGAGATGCGACATCGCGTTTTAAGCATCATAAGAACTCTATTGCTACGATACGTAGACATCTGCAAACGCTATTTCCTTGCAAGGAAGTGTCGCATTTACATTCATTTGAAGTGTAGACGAGGAATACATGACACTTCGCAAATCATATTATATCTTATCATGAAACATAGAAATAAGATGCGATATCGCGTTTTAAGAAGCATTAGAACACTATTGCTGCGATAGGTAGACATTTGCAAACGCTATTTCGTTGCAAGGAAGCGTCGCATTTACATTAATTTGAAGTGTAGACGAGGAATACATAACACTTCGCAAATCATATTATATCTTACCATGAAACATAGAAATGAGATGCGATATCGCGTTTTAAGAAGCATTAGAACTCTATTGCTACGATACCTAGACATCTGCAGACGCTATTTCCTAGCAAGGAATTGTCGCATTTACATTCATTTGATGTGTAGACGAGGAATACATAACACTTCGCAAATAATATTATATCTTACCATGAAACATAGAAATGAGATGCGATATCGCGTTTTAAGAAGCATTAGAACTCTATTGCTACGATACGTAGACATCTGCAAACGCTATTTCCTTGCAAGGAAGTGTCGCATTTACATTCATTTGAAGTGTAGACGAGGAATACATGACACTTCGCAAATCATATTATATCTTATCATGAAACATAGGAATGAGATGCGATATCGCGTTTTAAGAAGCATTAGAACACTATTGCTACGATAGGTAGACATTTGCAAACGCTATTTCCTTGCAAGGAAGTGTCGAATTTACATTCAGTTCATGTGTAGACGAGGAATACATAGCACTTCGCAAATCATATTATATCTTACCATGAAACATAGAAATGAGATGCGATATCGCGTTTTAAGAAGCATTAGAACTCTATTGCTACGATACGTAGACATCTGCAAACGCTATTTCCTTGCAAGGAAGTGTCGCATTTACATTCATTTGAAGTGTAGACGAGGAATACATGACACTTCGCAAATCATATTATATCTTATCATGAAACATAGAAATGAGATGCGATATCGCGTTTTAAGAAGCATTAGAACACTATTGCTGCGATAGGTAGACATTTGCAAACGCTATTTCCTTGCAAGGAAGCGTCGCATTTACATTCATTTGAAGTGTAGACGAGGAATACATAACACTTCGCAAATCATATTATATATTACCATGATACATAGAAATGAGATGCGATATCGCGTTTTAAGAAGCATTAGAACTCTATTGCTACGATACGTAGACATCTGCAGACGCTATTTCCTTGCATAGAAGTGTCGCATTTACATTCATTTGAAGTGTAGACGAGGAGTACATGACACTTCGCAAATCATATTATATCTTGTCATGAAACATAGAAATGAGATGCGATATCGCGTTTTAAGAAGCATTAGAACACTATTGCTACGAAAGGTAGACATTTGCAAACGCTATTTCCTTGCAAGGAAGTGTCGCATTTACATTCATTTGAAGTGTAGACGAGGAATACATAACACTTCGCAAATCATATTATATCTTACCATGAAACATAGAAATGAGATGCGATATCGCGTTTTAAGAATCATAAGAACTCTATTGCTACGATACGTAGACATCTGCAAACGCTATTTCCTTGCAAGGAAGTGTCGCATTTACATTCATTTGAAGTGTAGACGAGGAATGCATAACACTTCACAATGAATATTATATCTTATCATGAAACATAGATATGAAATGCAATATATCGTTTTAAGAAGCATTAGAACTCTATTGCTACGATACCTAGATATCTGCAGACGCTATTTCCTAGCAAGGAAGTGTCGCATTTACATTCATTTGAAGTGTAGACGAGGAATACATAACACTTCGCAAATCATATTATATCTTACCATGAAACATAGAAATGAGATGCGATATCGCGTTTTAAGAAGCATTAGAACTCTATCGCTACGATACCTAGATATCTGCAGACGCTATTTCCTAGCAAGGAAGTGTCGCATTTACATTCATTTGAAGTGTAGACGAGGAATACATAACACTTCGCAAATCATATTATATCTTACCATGAAACATAGAAATGAGATGCGATATCGCGTTTTAAGAAGCATTAGAACTCTATCGCTACGATACCTAGACATCTGCAAACGCTATTTCCTTGCAAGGAAGTGTCGCATTTACATTCATTTGATGTGTAGACGAGGAATACATAACACTTCGCAAATCATATTATATCTTACCATGAAACGTAGAAATGAGATGCGATATCGCGTTTTAAGAATCATAAGAACTCTATTGCTACGATACGTAGACATCTGCAAACGCTATTTCCTTGCAAAGAAGTGTCGCATTTACATTCATTTGATGTGTAGACGAGGAATACATAACACTTCGCAAATCATATTATATCTTTCCATGAAACATAGAAATGAGATGCGATATCGCGTTTTAAGAATCATAAGAACTCTATTGCTACGATACGTAGACATCTGCAAACGCTATTTCCTTGCAAAGAAGTGTCGCATTAACATTCATTTGAATCGTAGACGAGGAATGCATAACACTTCACAATGAATATTATATCTTATCATGAAACATAGATATGAGATGCAATATCTCGTTTTAAGAAGCTTTTGAACTCTATTGCTACGATACGTAGACATCTGCAAACGCTATTTCCTTGCAAGGAAGTGTCGCATTTACATTCATTTGAAGTGTAGACGAGGAATACATGACACTTCGCAAATCATATTATATCTTATCATGAAACATAGAAATGAGATGCGATATCGCGTTTTAAGAAGCATTAGAACACTATTGCTACGATAGGTAGACATTTGCAAACGCTATTTCCTTGCAAGGAAGTGTCGCATTTACATTCATTTGAAGTGTAGACGAGGAATGCATAACACTTCACAATGAATATTATATCTTATCATGAAACATAGATATGAAATGCAATATATCGTTTTAAGAAGCATTAGAACTCTATTGCTACGATACCTAGACATCTGCAGACGCTATTTCCTAGCAAGGAAGTGTCGCATTTACATTCATTTGAAGTGTAGACGAGGAATACATAACACTTCGCAAATCATTTTATATCTTACCATGAAACATAGAAATGAGATGCGATATCGCGTTTTAAGAAGCATTAGAACTCTATTGCTACGATACCTAGCGATCTGCAGACGCTATTTCCTAGCAAGGAAGTGTCGCATTTACATTCATTTGAAGTGTAGACGAGGAATACATAACACTTCGCAGATCATTTCATACCTTACCATGAAACATAGAAATGGGATGCGATCTCGCGTTTTAAGAAGCATTAGAAATCTATTGCTACGATACGTAGGCATCTGCAAACGCTATTTCCTAGCGAGAAAGTGTCGCATTCACATTCATTTGAAGTGTAGAAGAGGAAAACATAACACTTCGCAAATCATATTATATCTTACCATGAAACATAGAAATGAGATGCGATATCGCGTTTTAAGAAGCATTAGAACTCTATTGCTACGATACGTAGAAATTTGCAAACGCTATTTCCTTGCAAGGAAGTGTCGCATTTACATTCATTTGAAGTGTAGACGAGGAATACATAACACTTCGCAAATCATATTATATCTTACCATGAAACATAGAAATGAGATGCGATATCGCGTTTGAAGAAGCATTAGAACTCTATTGCTACGATACCTAGACATCTGCAGACGCTATTTCCTAGCAAGGAAGTGTCGCATTTACATTCATTTGAAGTGTAGACGAGGAATACATAACACTTCGCAAGTCATATTATATCTTACCATGAAACATAGAAATGAGATGCGATATCGCGTTTTAAGAATCATAAGAACTCTATTGCTACGATACGTAGACATCTGCAAACGCTATTTCCTTGCAAAGAAGTGTCGCATTTACATTCATTTGAATCGTAGACGAGGAATGCATAACACTTCACAATGAATATTATATCTTATCATGAAACATAGATATGAGATGCAATATCTCGTTTTAAGAAGCTTTTGAACTCTATTGCTTCGATACGTAGACATCTGCAAACGCTATTTCCTTGCAAGGAAGTGTCGCATTTACATTCATTTGATGTGTAGACGAGGAATACATAACACTTCGCAAATAATATTATATCTTACCATGAAACATAGAAATGAGATGCGATATCGCGTTGTAAGAATCATAAGAACTCTATTGCTACGATACGTAGACATCTGCAAACGCTATTTCCTTGCAAAGAAGTGTCGCATTTACATTCATTTGAAGTGTAGACGAGGAATGCATGACACTTCGCAAATCATATTATATCTTATCATGAAACATAGAAATGAGATGCGATATCGCGTTTTAAGAAGCATTAGAACACTATTGCTGCGATAGGTAGACATTTGCAAACGCTATTTCCTTGCTAGGAAGTGTCGCATTTACATTCATTTGAAGTGTAGACGAGGAATACATAACACTTCGCAAATCATATTATATCTTACCATGAAACATAGAAATGAGATGCGATATCGCGTTTTAAGAAGCATTAGAACTCTATTGCTACGATACGTAGACATCTGCAAACGCTATTTCCTTGCAAGGAAGTGTCGCATTTACATTCATTTGAAGTGTAGACGAGGAATACATGACACTTCGCAAATCATATTATATCTTATCATGAAACATAGAAATGAGATGCGATATCGCGTTTTAAGAAGCATTAGAACACTATTGCTACGATAGGTAGACATTTGCAAACGCTATTTCCTTGCAAGGAAGTGTCGCATTTACATTCATTTGAAGTGTAGAAGAGGAATACATAACACTTCGCAAATCATATTATATCTTACCATGAAACATAGAAATGAGATGCGATATCGCGTTTTAAGAAGCATTAGAACTCTATTGCTACGATACGTAGACATCTGCAAACGCTATTTCCTTGCAAGGAAGTGTCGCATTTACATTCATTTGAAGTGTAGACGAGGAATACATGACACTTCGCAAATCATATTATATCTTATCATGAAACATAGAAATGAGATGCGATATCGCGTTTTAAGAAGCATTAGAACACTATTGCTACGATAGGTAGACATTTGCAAACGCTATTTCCTTGCAAGGAAGTGTCGCATTTACATTCATTTGAAGTGTAAACGAGGAATACATAACACTTCGCAAATCATATTATATCTTACCATGAAATATAGAAATGAGATGCGATATCGCGTTTTAAGAAGCATTAGAACTCTATTGCTACGATACCTAGACATCTGCAGACGCTATTTCCTAGCAAGGAAGTGTCGCATTTGCATTCATTTGAAGTGTAGACGAGGAATACATAACACTTCGCAAGTCATATTATATCTTACCATGAAACATAGAAATGAGATGCGATTTCGCGTTTTAAGAAGCATTAGAACTCTATTGCTACGATACGTAGACATCTGCAAACGCTATTTCCTTGCAAGGAAGTGTCGCATTTACATTCATTTGATGTGTAGACGAGGAATACATAACACTTCGCAAACCATATTATATCTTACCATGAAACATAGAAATGAGATGCGATATCGCGTTTTAAGAAGCATTAGAACTCTATTGCTACGATACGTAGACATCTGCAAACGCTATTTCCTTGCAAGGAAGTGTCGCATTTACATTCATTTGAAGTGTAGACGAGGAATACATGACACTTCGCAAATCATATTATATCTTATCATGAAACATAGAAATGAGATGCGATATCGCGTTTTAAGAAGCATTAGAACACTATTGCTACGATAGGTAGACATTTGCAAACGCTATTTCCTTGCAAGGAAGTGTCGCATTTACATTCAGTTCATGTGTAGACGAGGAATACATAACACTTCGCAAATCATATTATATCTTACCATGAAACATAGAAATGAGATGCGATATCGCGTTTTAAGAATCATAAGAACTCTATTTCTACGATACGTAGACATCTGCAAACGCTATTTCCTTGCAAGGAAGTGTCGCATTTACATTCATTTGAAGTGTAGACGAGGAATGCATAACACTTCACAATGATTATTATATCTTATCATGAAACATAGATATGAAATGCAATATCTCGTTTTAAGAAGCATTAGAACTCTATTGCTACGATACCTAGACATCTGCAGACGCTATTTCCTAGCAAGGAAGTGTCGCATTTACATTCATTTGAAGTGTAGACGAGGAATACATAACACTTCGCAAATCATTTTATATCTTACCATGAAACATAGAAATGGGATGCGATCTCGCGTTTTAAGAAGCATTAGAAATCTATTGCTACGATACGTAGGCATCTGCAAACGCTATTTCCTAGCGAGAAAGTGTCGCATTCACATTCATTTGAAGTGTAGACGAGGAAAACATAACACTTCGCAAATCATATTATATCTTACCATGAAACATAGAAATGCGATGCGATGTCGCGTTTTAAGAATCATAAGAACTCTATTGCTACGATACCTAGACATCTGCAGACGCTATTTCCTAGCAAGGAAGTGTCGCATTTACATTCATTTGAAGTGTAGACGAGGAATACATAACACTTCGCAAATCATTTTATACCTTACCATGAAACATAGAAATGGGATGCGATCTCGCGTCTTTAGAAGCATTAGAAATCTATTGCTACGATACGTAGGCATCTGCAAACGCTATTTCCTAGCGAGAAAGTGTCGCATTCACATTCATTTGAAGTGTAGAAAGGGAAAACATAACACTTCGCAAATCATATTATATCTTACCATGAAACATAGAAATGAGATGCGATATCGCGATTTAAGAAGCATTAGAACTCTATTGCTACGATACGTAGAAATTTGCAAACGCTATTTCCTTGCAAGGAAGTGTCGCATTTACATTCATTTGAAGTGTAGACGAGGAATACATAACACTTCGCAAATCATATTATATCTTTCCATGAAACACAGAAATGAGATGCGATATCGCGTTTTAAGAAGCATTAGAACTCTATTGCTACGATACCTAGACATCTGCAGACGCTATTTCCTAGCAAGGAAGTGTCGCATTTACATTCATTTGAAGTCTAGACGAGGAATACATAACACTTCGCAAGTCATATTATATCTTACCATGAAACATAGAAATGAGATGCGATATCGCGTTTTAAGAAGCATTAGAACTCTATTGCTACGATACGTAGACATCTGCAAACGCTATTTCCTTGCAAGGAAGTGTCGCATTTGCATTCATTTGAAGTGTAGACGAGGAATACATGACACTTCGCAAATCATATTATATCTTATCATGAAACATAGAAATGAGATGCGATATCGCGTTTTAAGAAGCATTAGAACACTATTGCTACGATAGGTAGACATTTGCAAACGCTATTTCCTTGCAAGGAAGTGTCGCATTTACATTCATTTGAAGTGTAGACGAGGAATACATGACACTTCGCAAATCATATTATATCTTATCATGAAACATAGAAATGAGATGCGATATCGCGTTTTAAGAAGCATTAGAACACTATTGCTACGATAGGTAGACATTTGCAAACGCTATTTCCTTGCAAGGAAGTGTCGCATTTACACTCATTTGAAGTGTAGAAGAGGAATACATAACACTTCGCAAATCATATTATATCTTACCATGAAACATAGAAATGAGATGCGATATCGCGTTTTAAGAAGCATTAGAACTCTATTGCTACGATACGTAGACATCTGCAAACGCTATTTCCTTGCAAGGAAGTGCCGCATTTACATTCATTTGAAGTGTAGACGAGGAATACATGACACTTCGCAAATCATATTATATCTTATCATGAAACATAGAAATGAGATGCGATATCGCGTTTTAAGAAGCATTAGAACACTATTGCTACGATAGGTAGACATTTACAAACGCTATTTCCTTGCAAGGAAGTGTCGCATTTACATTCATTTGAAGTGTAGACGAGGAATACATAACACTTCGCAAATCATATTATATCTTACCATGAAATATAGAAATGAGATGCGATATCGCGTTTTAAGAAGCATTAGAACTCTATTGCTACGATACCTAGACATCTGCAGACGCTATTTCCTAGCAAGGAAGTGTCGCATTTACATTCATTTGAAGTGTAGACGAGGAATACATAACACTTCGCAAGTCATATTATATCTTACCATGAAACATAGAAATGAGATGCGATATCGCGTTTTAAGAAGCATTAGAACTCTATTGCTACGATACGTAGACATCTGCAAACGCTATTTCCTTGCAAGGAAGTGTCGCATTTACATTCATTTGATGTGTAGACGAGGAATACATGACACTTCGCAAATCATATTATATCTTACCATGAAACATAGAAATGAGATACGATATCGCGTTTTAAGAAGCATTAGGACTCTATTGCTACGATACGTAGACATCTGCAAACGCTATTTCCTTGCAAGGAAGTGTCGCATTTACATTCATTTGATGTGTAGACGAGGAATACATAACACTTCGCAAATCATATTATATCTTATCATGAAACATAGAAATGAGATGCGATATCGCGTTTTAAGAATCATAAGAACTCTATTGCTACGATACGTAGACATCTGCAAACGCTATTTCCTTGCAAAGAAGTGTCGCATTTACATTCATTTGATGTGTAGACGAGGAATACATAACACTTCGCAAATCATATTATATCTTACCATGAAACATAGAAATGATATGCGATATCGCGTTTTAAGAATCATAAGAACACTATTGCTACGATACGTAGACATCTGCAAACGCTATTTCCTTGCAAGGAAGTGTCGCATTTACATTCATTTGAAGTGGAGACGAGGAATACATAACACTTCGCAAATCATATTATATCTTACCATGAAATATAGAAATGAGATGCGATATCGCGTTTTAAGAAGCATTAGAACTCTATTGCTACGATACCTAGACATCTGCAGACGCTATTTCCTAGCAAGGAAGTGTCGCATTTACATTCATTTGAAGTGTAGACGAGGAATACATAACACATCGCAAGTCATATTATATCTTACCATGAAACATAGAAATGAGATGCGATATCGCGTTTTAAGAAGCATTAGAACTCTATTGCTACGATACGTAGACATCTGCAAACGCTATTTCCTTGCAAGGAAGTGTCGCATTTGCATTCATTTGAAGTGTAGACGAGGAATACATGACACTTCGCAAATCATATTATATCTTATCATGAAACATAGAAATGAGATGCGATATCGCGTTTTAAGAAGCATTAGAACACTATTGCCACGATAGGTAGACATTTGCAAACGCTATTTCCTTGCAAGGAAGTGTCGCATTTACATTCATTTGAAGTGTAGACGAGGAATACATGACACTTCGCAAATCATATTATATCTTATCATGAAACATAGAAATGAGATGCGATATCGCGTTTTAAGAAGCATTAGAACACTATTGCTACGATAGGTAGACATTTGCAAACGCTATTTCCTTGCAAGGAAGTGTCGCATTTACACTCATTTGAAGTGTAGAAGAGGAATACATAACACTTCGCAAATCATATTATATCTTACCATGAAACATAGAAATGAGATGCGATATCGCGTTTTAAGAAGCATTAGAACTCTATTGCTACGATACGTAGACATCTGCAAACGCTATTTCCTTGCAAGGAAGTGCCGCATTTACATTCATTTGAAGTGTAGACGAGGAATACATGACACTTCGCAAATCATATTATATCTTATCATGAAACATAGAAATGAGATGCGATATCGCGTTTTAAGAAGCATTAGAACACTATTGCTACGATAGGTAGACATTTACAAACGCTATTTCCTTGCAAGGAAGTGTCGCATTTACATTCATTTGAAGTGTAGACGAGGAATACATAACACTTCGCAAATCATATTATATCTTACCATGAAATATAGAAATGAGATGCGATATCGCGTTTTAAGAAGCATTAGAACTCTATTGCTACGATACCTAGACATCTGCAGACGCTATTTCCTAGCAAGGAAGTGTCGCATTTACATTCATTTGAAGTGTAGACGAGGAATACATAACACTTCGCAAGTCATATTATATCTTACCATGAAACATAGAAATGAGATGCGATATCGCGTTTTAAGAAGCATTAGAACTCTATTGCTACGATACGTAGACATCTGCAAACGCTATTTCCTTGCAAGGAAGTGTCGCATTTACATTCATTTGATGTGTAGACGAGGAATACATGACACTTCGCAAATCATATTATATCTTACCATGAAACATAGAAATGAGATGCGATATCGCGTTTTAAGAAGCATTAGGACTCTATTGCTACGATACGTAGACATCTGCAAACGCTATTTCCTTGCAAGGAAGTGTCGCATTTACATTCATTTGATGTGTAGACGAGGAATACATAACACTTCGCAAATCATATTATATCTTATCATGAAACATAGAAATGAGATGCGATATCGCGTTTTAAGAATCATAAGAACTCTATTGCTACGATACGTAGACATCTGCAAACGCTATTTCCTTGCAAAGAAGTGTCGCATTTACATTCATTTGATGTGTAGACGAGGAATACATAACACTTCGCAAATCATATTATATCTTACCATGAAACATAGAAATGATATGCGATATCGCGTTTTAAGAATCATAAGAACACTATTGCTACGATACGTAGACATCTGCAAACGCTATTTCCTTGCAAGGAAGTGTCGCATTTACATTCATTTGAAGTGGAGACGAGGAATACATAACACTTCGCAAATCATATTATATCTTACCATGAAATATAGAAATGAGATGCGATATCGCGTTTTAAGAAGCATTAGAACTCTATTGCTACGATACCTAGACATCTGCAGACGCTATTTCCTAGCAAGGAAGTGTCGCATTTACATTCATTTGAAGTGTAGACGAGGAATACATAACACATCGCAAGTCATATTATATCTTACCATGAAACATAGAAATGAGATGCGATATCGCGTTTTAAGAAGCATTAGAACTCTATTGCTACGATACGTAGACACCTGCAAACGCTATTTCCTTGCAAGGAAGTGTCGCATTTACATTCATTTGAAGTGTAGACGAGGAATACATGACACTTCGCAAATCATATTATATCTTACCATGAAACATAGAAATGAGATGCGATATCGCGTTTTAAGAAGCATTAGAACTCTATTGCTACGATACGTAGACATCTGCAAACGCTATTTCCTTGCAAAGAAGTGTCGCATTTACATTCATTTGATGTGTAGACGAGGAATACATAACACTTCGCAAATCATATTATATCTTACCATGAAACATAGAAATGAGATGCGATATCGCGTTTTAAGAAACATAAGAACTCTATTGCTACGATACGTAGACATCTGCAAACGCTATTTCCTTGCAAAGAAGTGTCGCATTTACATTCATTTGAATCGTAGACGACGAATGCATAACACTTCACAATGAATATTATATCTTATCATGAAACATAGATATGAGATGCAATATCTCGTTTTAAGAAGCATTTGAACTCTATTGCTTCGATACGTAGACATCTGCAAACGCTATTTCCTTGCAAGGAAGTGTCGCATTTACATTCATTTGATGTGTAGACGAGGAATACATAACACTTCGCAAATAATATTATATCTTACCATGAAACATAGAAATGAGATGCGATATCGCGTTTTAAGAATCATAAGAACTCTATTGCTACGATACTTAGACATCTGCAAACGCTATTTCCTTGCAAAGAAGTGTCGCATTTACATTCACTTGAAGTGTAGACGAGGAATACATAACACTTCGCAAATCATATTATATCTTACCATGAAACATAGAAATGAGATGCGATATCGCGTTTTAAGAAGCATTAGAACTCTATTGCTACGATACGTAGACATCTGCAAACGCTATTTCCTTGCAAGGAAGTGTCGCATTTACATTCATTTGATGTGTAGACGAGGAATACATAACACTTCGCAAATCATATTATATCTTACCATGAAACATAGAAATGAGATGCGATATCGCGTTTTAAGAATCATAAGAACTCTATTGCTACGATACGTAGACATCTGCAAACGCTATTTCCTTGCAAAGAAGTGTCGCATTTACATTCATTTGATGTGTAGACGAGGAATACATAACACTTCGCAAATCATATTATATCTTACCATGAAACTTAGAAATGATATGCGATATCGCGTTTTAAGAATCATAAGAACACTATTGCTACGATACGTAGACATCTGCAAACGCTATTTCCTTGCAAGGAAGTGTCGCATTTACATTCATTTGAAGTGTAGACGAGGAATACATAACACTTCGCAAATCATATTATATCTTACCATGAAATATAGAAATGAGATGCGATATCGCGTTTTAAGAAGCATTAGAACTCTATTGCTGCGATACCTAGACATCTGCAGACGCTATTTCCTAGCAAGGAAGTGTCGCATTTACATTCATTTGAAGTGTAGACGAGGAATACATAACACATCGCAAGTCATATTATATCTTACCATGAAACATAGAAATGAGATGCGATATCGCGTTTTAAGAATCATAAGAACTCTATTGCTACGATACGTAGACATCTGCAAACGCTATTTCCTTGCAAAGAAGTGTCGCATTTACATTCATTTGATGTGTAGACGAGGAATACATAACACTTCGCAAACCATATTATATCTTACCATGAAACATAGAAATGAGATGCGATATCGCGTTTTAAGAAGCATTAGAACTCTATTGCTACGATACGTAGACATCTGCAAACGCTATTTCCTTGCAAGGAAGTGTCGCATTTACATTCATTTGAAGTGTAGACGAGGAATACATGACACTTCGCAAATCATATTATATCTTATCATGAAACATAGAAATGAGATGCGATATCGCATTTTAAGAAGCATTAGAACACTATTGCTACGATAGGTAGACATTTGCAAACGCCATTTCCTTGCAAGGAAGTGTCGCATTTACATTCAGTTGATGTGTAGACGAGGAATACATAACACTTCGCAAAACATATTATATCTTACCATGAAACATAGAAATGAGATGCGATATCGCGTTTTAAGAAGCATTAGAACTCTATTGCTACGATACGTAGAAATTTGCAAACGCTATTTCCTTGCAAGGAAGTGTCGCATTTACATTCATTTGAAGTGTAGACGAGGAATACATAACACTTCGCAAATCATATTATATCTTACCATGAAACATAGAAATGAGATGCGATATCGCGTTTTAAGAAGCATTAGAACTCTATTGCTACGATACCTAGACATCTGCAGACGCTATTTCCTAGCAAGGAAGTGTCGCATTTACATTCATTTGAAGTGTAGACGAGGAATACATAACACTTCGCAAGTCATATTATATCTTACCATGAAACATAGAAATGAGATGCGATATCGCGTTTTAAGAAGCATTAGAACTCTATTGCTACGATACGTAGACATCTGCAAACGCTATTTCCTTGCAAGGAAGTGTCGCATTTGCATTCATTTGAAGTGTAGACGAGGAATACATGACACTTCGCAAATCATATTATATCTTATCATGAAACATAGAAATGAGATGCGATATCGCGTTTTAAGAAGCATTAGAACACTATTGCTACGATAGGTAGACATTTGCAAACGCTATTTCCTTGCAAGGAAGTGTCGCATTTACATTCATTTGAAGTGTAGACGAGGAATACATGACACTTCGCAAATCATATTATATCTTATCATGAAACATAGAAATGAGATGCGATATCGCGTTTTAAGAAGCATTAGAACACTATTGCTACGATAGGTAGACATTTACAAACGCTATTTCCTTGCAAGGAAGTGTCGCATTTACATTCATTTGAAGTGTAGACGAGGAATACATAACACTTCGCAAATCATATTATATCTTACCATGAAATATAGAAATGAGATGCGATATCGCGTTTTAAGAAGCATTAGAACTCTATTGCTACGATACCTAGACATCTGCAGACGCTATTTCCTAGCAAGGAAGTGTCGCATTTACATTCATTTGAAGTGTAGACGAGGAATACATAACACTTCGCAAGTCATATTATATCTTACCATGAAACATAGAAATGAGATGCGATATCGCGTTTTAAGAAGCATTAGAACTCTATTGCTACGATACGTAGACATCTGCAAACGCTATTTCCTTGGAAGGAAGTGTCGCATTTACATTCATTTGATGTGCAGACGAGGAATACATAACACTTCGCAAATCATATTATATCTTACCATGAAAAATAGAAATGAGATGCGATATCGCGTTTTAAGAAGCATTAGAACTCTATTGCTACGATACGTAGACATCAGCAAACGCTATTTCCTTGCAAGGAAGTGTCGCATTTACATTCATTTGAAGTGTAGACGAGGAATACATGACACTTCGCAAATCATATTATATCTTATCATGAAACATAGAAATGAGATGCGATATCGCGTTTTAAGAAGCATTAGAACACTATTGCTACGATAGGTAGACATTTGCAAACGCTATTTCCTTGCAAGGAAGTGTCGCATTTACATTCATTTGAAGTGTAGAAGAGGAATACATAACACTTCGCAAATCATATTATATCTTACCATGAAACATAGAAATGAGATGCGATATCGCGTTTTAAGAAGCATTAGAACTCTATTGCTACGATACGTAGACATCTGCAAACGCTATTTCCTTGCAAGGAAGTGTCGCATTTACATTCATTTGAAGTGTAGACGAGGAATACATGACACTTCGCAAATCATATTATATCTTATCATGAAACATAGAAATGAGATGCGATATCGCGTTTCAAGAAGCATTAGAACACTATTGCTACGATAGGTAGACATATGCAAACGCTATTTCCTTGCAAGGAAGTGTCGCATTTACATTCATTTGAAGTGTAGACGAGGAATACATAACACTTCGCAAATCATATTATATCTTACCATGAAATATAGAAATGAGATGCGATATCGCGTTTTAAGAAGCATTAGAACTCTATTGCTACCATACCTAGACATCTGCAGACGCTATTTCCTAGCAAGGAAGTGTCGTATTTACATTCATTTGTAGTGTAGACGAGGAATACATAACAGTTCGCAAGTCATATTATATCTTACCATGAAACATAGAAATGAGATGCGATATCGCGTTTTAAGAAGCATTAGAACTCTATTGCTACGATACGTAGACATCTGCAAAGGCTATTTCCTTGCAAGGAAGTGTCGCATTTACATTCATTTGATGTGTAGGCGAGGAATACATAACACTCCGCAAATCATATTATATCTTACCATGAAACATAGAAATGAGATGCAATATCTCGTTTTAAGAAGCATCTGAACTCTATTGCTTCGATACGTAGACATCTGCAAACGCTATTTCCTTGCAAGAAAGTGTCGCATTTACATTCATTTGAAGTGTAGACCAGGAATACATAACAGTTCGCAAATCATATTATATCTTACCATGAAACATAGAAATGAGATGCGACATCGCGTTCTAAGAAGTATTAGAACACTACTGCTACGATAGGTAGACATTTGCAAACGCTATTTCCTTGCAAGGAAGTGTCGCATTTACATTCATTTGAAGTGTAGACGAGGAGTACATAACACTCCGCAAATGATATTATATCTTACCATGAAACATAGAAATGAGATGCGATATCGCGTTTTAAGAATCATAAGAACCCTATTGCAACGATACGTAGACATCTGCAAACGCTATTTCCTTGCAAAGAAGTGTCGCATTTACATTCATTTGAAGTGTAGACGAGGAATACATAACACTTCGCAAATCATATTATACCTTACCATGAAACGTAGAAATGAGATGCGATATCGCCTTTTAAGAAGCATTAGAAATCCATTGCTACGATACGTAGACATCTGCAAACGCTATTGCCTTGCAAGGAAGTGTCGCATTTACATTCATTTGAAGTGTAGACGAGGAATACATGACACTTCGCAAATCATATTATATCTTACCATGAAACATAGAAATGAGATGCGATATCGCGTTTTAAGAATCATAAGAACTCTATTGCTACGATACGTAGACATCCGCAAACGCTATTTCCTTGCAAGGAAGTGTCGCATTTACATTCACTTGAATCGTAGACGAGGAATGCATAACACTTCGCAATGAATATTATATCTTATCATGAAACATAGATATGAGATGCAATATCTCGTTTTAAGAAGCATTTGAACTCTATTGCTTCGATACGTAGACATCTGCAAACGCTATTTCCTTGCAAAGAAGTGTCGCACTTACATTCATTTGAAGTGTAGACGAGGAATACATAACACTTCGCAAATCATATTATATCTTACCATGAAACATAGAAATGAGATGCGACATCGCGTTTTAAGAATCATAAGAACTCTATTGCTACGATACGTAGACATCTGCAAGCGCTATTTCCTTGCAAGGCAGTGTCGCATTTACATTCAGTTGATGTGTAGACGAGGAATACATAACACTTCTCAAATCATATTATGTCTTACCATGAAACATAGAAATGAGATGCGATATCGCGTTTTAAGAAGCATTAGAACTCTATTGCTACGATACGTAGACATCTGCAAACGCTATTTCCTTGCAAGGAAGTGTCGCATTTACATTCATTTGAAGTGTAGTCGAGGAATACATGACACTTCGCAAATCATATTATATCTTATCATGAAACATAGAAATGAGATGCGATATCGCGTTTTAAGAAGCATTAGAACACTATTGCTACGATAGGTAGACATTTGCAAACGCTATTTCCTTGCAAGGAAGTGTCGCATTTACATTCAGTTGATGTGTAGACGAGGAATACATAACACTTCGCAAATCATATTATATCTTACCATGAAACATAGAAATGAGATGCGATATCGCGTTCTAAGAAGCATTAGAACTCTATTGCTACGATACGTAGACATCTGCAAACGCTATTTCCTTGCAAGGAAGTGTCGCATTTACATTCATTTGAAGTGTAGACGAGGAATACATGACACTTCGCAAATCATATAATATCTTACCATGAAACATAGAAATGAGATGCGATATCGCGTTTTAAGAATCAAAAGATCTCTATTGCTACGATACGTAGACATCTGCAAACGCTATTTCCTTGGAAGGAAGTGTCGCATTTACATTCATTTGATGTGTAGACGAGGAATACATAACACTTCGCAAATCATATTATATCTTACCATGAAACATAGAAATGAGATGCGATATCGCGTTTTAAGAAGCAATAGAACTCTATTGCTACGATACGTAGACATCTGCAAACGCTATTTCCTTGCAAGGAAGTGTCGCATTTACATTCACTTGAATCGTAGACGAGGAATGCATAACACTTCGCAATGAATATTATATCTTATCATGAAACATAGATATGAGATGCAATATATCGTTTTAAGAAGCATTTGAACTCTATTGCTTCGATACGTAGACATCTGCAAACGCTATTTCCTTGCAAGGAAGTGTCGCATTTACATTCATTTGATGTGTAGACGAGGAATACATAACACTTCGCAAATAATATTATATCTTACCATGAAACATAGAAATGAGATGCGATATCGCGTTTTAAGAATCATAAGAACTCTATTGCTACGATACGTAGACATCTGCAAACGCTATTTCCTTGCAAAGAAGTGTTGCATTTACATTCATTTGAAGTGTAGACGAGGAATACATAACACTTCGCAAATCATATTATATCTTACCATGAAACATAGAAATGAGATGCGATATCGCGTTTTAAGAATCATAAGAACTCTATTGCTACGATACGTAGACATCTGCAAGCGCTATTTCCTTGCAAGGAAGTGTCGCATTTACATTCATTTGATGTGTAGACGAGGAATACATAACACTTCGCAAATCATATTATATCTTACCATGAAACATAGAAATGAGATGCGATATCGCGTTTTAAGAAGCATTAGAACTCTATTGCTACGATACGTAGACATCTGCAAACGCTATTTCCTTGCAAGGAAGTGTCGCATTTACATTCATTTGAAGTGTAGACGAGGAATACATGACACTTCGCAAATCATATTATATCTTATCATGAAACATAGAAATGAGATGCGATATCGCGTTTTAAGAAGCATTAGAACACTATTGCTACGATAGGTAGACATTTGCAAACGCTATTTCCTTGCAAGGAAGTGTCGCATTTACATTCAGTTGATGTGTAGACGAGGAATACATAACACTTCGCAAATCATATTATATCTTACCATGAAACATAGAAATGAGATGCGATATCGCGTTCTAAGAAGCATTAGAACTCTATTGCTACGATACGTAGACATCTGCAAACGCTATTTCCTTGCAAGGAAGTGTCGCATTTACATTCATTTGAAGTGTAGACGAGGAATACATGACACTTCGCAAATCATATTATATCTTATCATGAAACATAGAAATGAGATGCGATATCGCGTTTTAAGAAGCATTAGAACACTATTGCTACGATAGGTAGACATTTGCAAACGCTATTTCCTTGCAAGGAAGTGTCGCATTTACATTCATTTGAAGTGTAGGCGAGGAATACATAACACTTCGCAAATCATATTATATCTTACCATGAAACATAGAAATGAGATGCGATATCGCGTTTTAAGAAGCATTAGAACACTATTGCTACGATAGGTAGACATTTGCAAACGCTATTTCCTTGCAAGGAAGTGTCGCATTTACATTCAGTTGATGTGTAGACGAGGAATACATAACACTTCGCAAATCATATTATATCTTACCATGAAACATAGAAATGAGATGCGATATCGCGTTTTAAGAAGCATTAGAACTCTATTGCTACGATACGTAGACATCTGCAAACGCTATTTCCTTGCATGGAAGTGTCGCATTTACATTCATTTGAAGTGTAGACGAGGAATACATGACACTTCGCAAATCATATTATATCTTATCATGAAACATAGAAATGAGATGCGATATCGCATTTTAAGAAGCATTAGAACACTATTGCTACGATAGGTAGACATTTGCAAACGCTATTTCCTTGCAAAGAAGTGTCGCATTTACATTCAGTTGATGTGTAGACGAGGAATACATAACACTTCGCAAATCATATTATATTTTACCATGAAACATAGAAATGGGATGCGATATCGCGTTTTAAGAAGCATTAGAACTCTATTGCTACGATACGTAGACATCTGCAAACGCTATTTCCTTGCAAGGAAGTGTCGCACTTACATTCATTTGAAGTGTAGACGAGGAATACATGACACTTCGCAAATCATATTATATCTTATCATGAAACATAGAAATGAGATGCGATATCGCGTTTTAAGAAGCATTAGAATACTATTGCTACGATAGGTAGACATTTGCAAACGCTATTTCCTTGCAAGGAAGTGTCGCATTTACATTCATTTGAAGTGTAGAAGAGGAATACATAACACTTCGCAAATCATATTATATCTTACCATGAAACATAGAAATGAGATGCGATATCGCGTTTTAAGAAGCATTAGAACTCTATTGCTACGATACGTAGACATCTGCAAACGCTATTTCCTTGCAAGGAAGTGTCGCATTTACATTCATTTGAAGTGTAGACGAGGAATACATGACACTTCGCAAATCATATTATATCTTATCATGAAACATAGAAATGAGATGCGATATCGCGTTTCAAGAAGCATTAGAACACTATTGCTACGATAGGTAGACATTTGCAAACGCTATTTCCTTGCAAGGAAGTGTCGCATTTACATTCATTTGAAGTGTAGACGAGGAATACATAACACTTCGCAAATCATATTATATCTTACCATGAAATATAGAAATGAGATGCGATATCGCGTTTTAAGAAGCATTAGAACTCTATTGCTACGATACCTAGACATCTGCAGACGCTATTTCCTAGCAAGGAAGTGTCGCATTTACATTCATTTGAAGTGTAGACGAGGAATACATAACACTTCGCAAGTCATATTATATCTTACCATGAAACATAGAAATGATGTGCAATATCTCGTTTTAAGAAGCATTTGAACTCTATTGCTTCGATACGTAGACATCTGCAAACGCTATTTCCTTGCAAGAAAGTGTCGCATTTACATTCATTTGAAGTGTAGACGAGGAATACATAACAGTTCGCAAATCATATTATATCTTACCATGAAACATGGAAATGAGATGCGACATCGATTTCTAAGAAGTATTAGAACACTACTGCTACGATAGGTAGACATTTGCAAACGCTATTTCCTTGCAAGGAAGTGTCGCACTTACATTCATTTGAAGTGTAGACGAGGAGTACATAACACTCCGCAAATGATATTATATCTTACCATGAAACATAGAAATGAGATGCGATATCGCGTTTTAAGAATCATAAGAACTCTATTGCAACGATACGTAGACATCTGCAAACGCTATTTCCTTGCAAAGAAGTGTCGCATTTACATTCATTTGAAGCGTAGACGAGGAATACATAACACTTCGCAAATCATATTATACCTTACCATGAAACGTAGAAATGAGATGCGATATCGCCTTTTAAGAAGCATTAGAAATCCATTGCTACGATACGTAGACATCTGCAAACGCTATTTCCTTGCAAGGAAGTGTCGCATTTACATTCATTTGAAGTGTAGACGAGAAATACATGACACTTCGCAAATCATATTATATCTTACCATGAAACATAGAAATGAGATGCGATATCGCGTTTTAAGAATCATAAGAACTCTATTGCTACGATACGTAGACATCTGCAAACGCTATTTCCTTGCAAGGAAGTGTCGCATTTACATTCACTTGAATCGTAGACGAGGAATGCATAACACTTCGCAATGAATATTATATCTTATCATGAAACATAGATATGAGATGCAATATCTCGTTTTAAGAAGCATTTGAACTCTATTGCTTCGATACGTAGACATCTGCAAACGCTATTTCCTTGCAAAGAAGTGTCGCATTTACATTCATTTGAAGTGTAGACGAGGAATACATAACACTTCGCAAATCATATTATATCTTACCATGAAACATAGAAATGAGATGCGACATCGCGTTTTAAGAATCATAAGCACTCTATTGCTACGATACGTAGACATCTGCAAGCGCTATTTCCTTGCAAGGCAGTGTCGCATTTACATTCAGTTGATGTGTAGACGAGGAATACATAACACTTCTCAAATCATATTATGTCTTACCATGATACATAGGAATGAGATGCGATATCGCGTTTTAAGAAGCATTAGAACTCTATTGCTACGATACGTAGACATCTGCAAACGCTATTTCCTTGCAAGGAAGTGTCGCATTTACATTCATTTGAAGTGTAGACGAGGAATACATGACACTTCGCAAATCATATTATATCTTATCATGAAACATAGAAATGAGATGCGATATCGCGTTTTAAGAAGCATTAGAACACTATTGCTACGATAGGTAGACATTTGCAAACGCTATTTCCTTGCAAGGAAGTGTCGCATTTACATTCAGTTGATGTGTAGACGAGGAATACATAACACTTCGCAAATCATATTATATCTTACCATGAAACATAGAAATGAGATGCGATATCGCGTTCTAAGAAGCATTAGAACTCTATTGCTACGATACGTAGACATCTGCAAACGCTATTTCCTTGCAAAGAAGTGTCGCATATACATTCATTTGAAGTGTAGACGAGGAATACATAACACTTCGCAAATCATATTATATCTTACCATGAAACATAGAAATGAGATGCGATATCGCGTTTTAAGAATCATAAGAACTCTATTGCTACGATAGGTAGACATTTGCAAACGCTATTTCCTTGCAAGGAAGTGTCGCATTTACATTCATTTGAAGTGTAGGCGAGGAATACATAACACTTCGCAAATCATATTATATCTTACCATGAAACATAGAAATGAGATGCGATTTCGCGTTTTAAGAAGCATTAGAACTCTATTGCTACGATACCTAGACATCTGCAGACGCTATTTCCTAGCAAGGAAGTGTCGCATTTACATTCATTTGAAGTGCAGACGAGGAATACATAACACTTCGCAAGTCATATTACATCTTACCATGAAACATAGAAATGAGATGCGATATCGCGTTTTAAGAAGCATTAGAACTCTATTGCTACGATACGTAGACATCTGCAAACGCTATTTCCCTGCAAGGAAGTGTCGCATTTACATTCATTTGATGTGTAGACGAGGAATACATAACACTTCGCAAATCATATTATATCTTACCATGAAACATAGAAATGAGATGCGACATCGCGTTTTAAGCATCATAAGAACTCTATTGCTACGATACGTAGACATCTGCAAACGCTATTTCCTTGCAAGGAAGTGTCGCATTTACATTCATTTGAATCGTAGACGAGGAATGCATAACACTTCGCAATGAATATTATATCTTATCATGAAACATAGATATGAGATGCAATATCTCGTTTTAAGAAGCATTTGAACTCTATTGCTTCGATACGTAGATATCTGCAAACGCTATTTCCTAGCAAGGAAGTGTCGCATTTACATTCATTTGAAGTGTAGACGAGGAATACATGACACTTCGCAAATCATATAATATCTTACCATGAAACATAGAAATGAGATGCGATATCGCGTTTTAAGAATCAAAAGATCACTATTGCTACGATACGTAGACATCTGCAAACGCTATTTCCTTGGAAGGAAGTGTCGCATTTACATTCATTTGATGTGTAGACGAGGAATACATAACACTTCGCAATTCATATTATATCTTACCATGAAACATAGAAATGAGATGCGATATCGCGTTTTAAGAAGCAGTAGAACTCTATTGCTACGATACGTAGACATCTGCAAACGCTATTTCCTTGCAAGGAAGTGTCGCATTTACATTCACTTGAATCGTAGACGAGGAATGCATAACACTTCGCAATGTATATTATATCTTATCATGAAACATAGATATGAGATGCAATATCTCGTTTTAAGAAGCATTTGAACTCTATTGCTTCGATACGTAGACATCTGCAAACGCTATTTCCTTGCAAGGAAGTGTCGCATTTACATTCATTTGATGTGTAGACGAGGAATACATAACACTTCGCAAATAGTATTATATCTTACCATGAAACATAGAAATGAGATGCGATATCGCGTTTTAAGAATCATAAGAACTCTATTGCTACGATACGTAGACATCTGCAAACGCTATTTCCTTGCAAAGAAGTGTCGCATATACATTCATTTGAAGTGTAGACGAGGAATACATAACACTTCGCAAATCATATTATATCTTACCATGAAACATGGAAATGAGATGCGACGTCGATTTCTAAGAAGTATTAGAACACTACTGCTACGATAGGTAGACATTTGCAAACGCTATTTCCTTGCAAGGAAGTGTCGCACTTACATTCATTTGAAGTGTAGACGAGGAGTACATTACACTCCGCAAATGATATTATATCTTACCATGAAACATAGAAATGAGATGCGATATCGCGTTTTAAGAATCATAAGAACTCTATTGCAACGATACGTAGACATCTGCAAACGCTATTTCCTTGCAAAGAAGTGTCGCATTTACATTCATTTGAAGCGTAGACGAGGAATACATAACACTTCGCAAATCATATTATACCTTACCATGAAACGTAGAAATGAGATGCGATATCGCCTTTTAAGAAGCATTAGAAATCCATTGCTACGATACGTAGACATCTGCAAACGCTATTTCCTTGCAAGGAAGTGTCGCATTTACATTCATTTGAAGTGTAGACGAGAAATACATGACACTTCGCAAATCATATTATATCTTACCATGAAACATAGAAATGAGATGCGATATCGCGTTTTAAGAATCATAAGAACTCTATTGCTACGATACGTAGACATCTGCAAACGCTATTTCCTTGCAAGGAAGTGTCGCATTTACATTCACTTGAATCGTAGACGAGGAATGCATAACACTTCGCAATGAATATTATATCTTATCATGAAACATAGATATGAGATGCAATATCTCGTTTTAAGAAGCATTTGAACTCTATTGCTTCGATACGTAGACATCTGCAAACGCTATTTCCTTGCAAAGAAGTGTCGCATTTACATTCATTTGAAGTGTAGACGAGGAATACATAACACTTCGCAAATCATATTATATCTTACCATGAAACATAGAAATGAGATGCGACATCGCGTTTTAAGAATCATAAGCACTCTATTGCTACGATACGTAGACATCTGCAAGCGCTATTTCCTTGCAAGGCAGTGTCGCATTTACATTCAGTTGATGTGTAGACGAGGAATACATAACACTTCTCAAATCATATTATGTCTTACCATGATACATAGGAATGAGATGCGATATCGCGTTTTAAGAAGCATTAGAACTCTATTGCTACGATACGTAGACATCTGCAAACGCTATTTCCTTGCAAGGAAGTGTCGCATTTACATTCATTTGAAGTGTAGACGAGGAATACATGACACTTCGCAAATCATATTATATCTTATCATGAAACATAGAAATGAGATGCGATATCGCGTTTTAAGAAGCATTAGAACACTATTGCTACGATAGGTAGACATTTGCAAACGCTATTTCCTTGCAAGGAAGTGTCGCATTTACATTCAGTTGATGTGTAGACGAGGAATACATAACACTTCGCAAATCATATTATATCTTACCATGAAACATAGAAATGAGATGCGATTTCGCGTTTTAAGAAGCATTAGAACTCTATTGCTACGATACCTAGACATCTGCAGACGCTATTTCCTAGCAAGGAAGTGTCGCATTTACATTCATTTGAAGTGCAGACGAGGAATACATAACACTTCGCAAGTCATATTACATCTTACCATGAAACATAGAAATGAGATGCGATATCGCGTTTTAAGAAGCATTAGAACTCTATTGCTACGATACGTAGACATCTGCAAACGCTATTTCCCTGCAAGGAAGTGTCGCATTTACATTCATTTGATGTGTAGACGAGGAATACATAACACTTCGCAAGTCATATTATATCTTACCATGAAACATAGAAATGAGATGCGACATCGCGTTTTAAGCATCATAAGAACTCTATTGCTACGATACGTAGACATCTGCAAACGCTATTTCCTTGCAAGGAAGTGTCGCATTTACATTCATTTGAATCGTAGACGAGGAATGCATAACACTTCGCAATGAATATTATATCTTATCATGAAACATAGATATGAGATGCAATATCTCGTTTTAAGAAGCATTTGAACTCTATTGCTTCGATACGTAGATATCTGCAAACGCTATTTCCTAGCAAGGAAGTGTCGCATTTACATTCATTTGAAGTGTAGACGAGGAATACATGACACTTCGCAAATCATATAATATCTTACCATGAAACATAGAAATGAGATGCGATATCGCGTTTTAAGAATCAAAAGATCACTATTGCTACGATACGTAGACATCTGCAAACGCTATTTCCTTGGAAGGAAGTGTCGCATTTACATTCATTTGATGTGTAGACGAGGAATACATAACACTTCGCAATTCATATTATATCTTACCATGAAACATAGAAATGAGATGCGATATCGCGTTTTAAGAAGCAGTAGAACTCTATTGCTACGATACGTAGACATCTGCAAACGCTATTTCCTTGCAAGGAAGTGTCGCATTTAC
The DNA here is from genome assembly GCF_050948175.1 of Xylocopa sonorina. Lineage (NCBI taxonomy): Eukaryota > Metazoa > Arthropoda > Insecta > Hymenoptera > Apidae > Xylocopa > Xylocopa sonorina. The sequence goes on from NW_027490296.1 coordinate 528,380, forward strand.
ATTCACTTGAATCGTAGACGAGGAATGCATAACACTTCGCAATGTATATTATATCTTATCATGAAACATAGATATGAGATGCAATATCTCGTTTTAAGAAGCATTTGAACTCTATTGCTTCGATACGTAGACATCTGCAAACGCTATTTCCTTGCAAGGAAGTGTCGCATTTACATTCATTTGATGTGTAGACGAGGAATACATAACACTTCGCAAATAGTATTATATCTTACCATGAAACATAGAAATGAGATGCGATATCGCGTTTTAAGAATCATAAGAACTCTATTGCTACGATACGTAGACATCTGCAAACGCTATTTCCTTGCAAAGAAGTGTCGCATATACATTCATTTGAAGTGTAGACGAGGAATACATAACACTTCGCAAATCATATTATATCTTACCATGAAACATAGAAATGAGATGCGTTATCGCGTTTTAAGAATCATAAGAACTCTATTGCTACGATACGTAGACATCTGCAAGCGCTATTTCCTTGCAAGGAAGTGTCGCATTTACATTCAGTTGATGTGTAGACGAGGAATACATAACACTTCGCAAATCATATTATATCTTACCATGAAACATAGAAATGAGATGCGATATCGCGTTTTAAGAAGCATTAGAACTCTATTGCTACGATACGTAGACATCTGCAAACGCTATTTCCTTGCAAGGAAGTGTCGCATTTACATTCATTTGAAGTGTAGACGAGGAATACATGACACTTCGCAAATCATATTATATCTTATCATGAAACATAGAAATGAGATGCGATATCGCGTTTCAAGAAGCATTAGAACACTATTGCTACGATAGGTAGACATTTGCAAACGCTATTTCCTTGCAAGGAAGTGTCGCATTTACATTCATTTGAAGTGTAGACGAGGAATACATAACACTTCGCAAATCATATTATATCTTACCATGAAATATAGAAATGAGATGCGATATCGCGTTTTAAGAAGCATTAGAACTCTATTGCAACGATACCTAGACATCTGCAGACGCTATTTCCTAGCAAGGAAGTGTCGCATTTACATTCATTTGAAGTGTAGACGAGGAATACATAACACTTCGCAAGTCATATTATATCTTACCATGAAACATAGAAATGAGATGCGATATCGCGTTTTAAGAAGCATTAGAACTCTATTGCTACGATACGTAGACATCTGCAAACGCTATTTCCTTGCAAGGAAGTGTCGCATTTACATTCATTTGATGTGTAGGCGAGGAATACATAACACTCCGCAAATCATATTATATCTTACCATGAATCATAGAAATGATGTGCAATATCTCGTTTTAAGAAGCATTTGAACTCTATTGCTTCGATACGTAGACATCTGCAAACGCTATTTCCTTGCAAGAAAGTGTCGCATTTACATTCATTTGAAGTGTAGACGAGGAATACATAACAGTTCGCAAATCATATTATATCTTACCATGAAACATGGAAATGAGATGCGACGTCGATTTCTAAGAAGTATTAGAACACTACTGCTACGATAGGTAGACATTTGCAAACGCTATTTCCTTGCAAGGAAGTGTCGCACTTACATTCATTTGAAGTGTAGACGAGGAGTACATTACACTCCGCAAATGATATTATATCTTACCATGAAACATAGAAATGAGATGCGATATCGCGTTTTAAGAATCATAAGAACTCTATTGCAACGATACGTAGACATCTGCAAACGCTATTTCCTTGCAAAGAAGTGTCGCATTTACATTCATTTGAAGCGTAGACGAGGAATACATAACACTTCGCAAATCATATTATACCTTACCATGAAACGTAGAAATGAGATGCGATATCGCCTTTTAAGAAGCATTAGAAATCCATTGCTACGATACGTAGACATCTGCAAACGCTATTTCCTTGCAAGGAAGTGTCGCATTTACATTCATTTGAAGTGTAGACGAGAAATACATGACACTTCGCAAATCATATTATATCTTACCATGAAACATAGAAATGAGATGCGATATCGCGTTTTAAGAATCATAAGAACTCTATTGCTACGATACGTAGACATCTGCAAACGCTATTTCCTTGCAAGGAAGTGTCGCATTTACATTCACTTGAATCGTAGACGAGGAATGCATAACACTTCGCAATGAATATTATATCTTATCATGAAACATAGATATGAGATGCAATATCTCGTTTTAAGAAGCATTTGAACTCTATTGCTTCGATACGTAGACATCTGCAAACGCTATTTCCTTGCAAAGAAGTGTCGCATTTACATTCATTTGAAGTGTAGACGAGGAATACATAACACTTCGCAAATCATATTATATCTTACCATGAAACATAGAAATGAGATGCGACATCGCGTTTTAAGAATCATAAGCACTCTATTGCTACGATACGTAGACATCTGCAAGCGCTATTTCCTTGCAAGGCAGTGTCGCATTTACATTCAGTTGATGTGTAGACGAGGAATACATAACACTTCTCAAATCATATTATGTCTTACCATGATACATAGGAATGAGATGCGATATCGCGTTTTAAGAAGCATTAGAACTCTATTGCTACGATACGTAGACATCTGCAAACGCTATTTCCTTGCAAGGAAGTGTCGCATTTACATTCATTTGAAGTGTAGACGAGGAATACATGACACTTCGCAAATCATATTATATCTTATCATGAAACATAGAAATGAGATGCGATATCGCGTTTTAAGAAGCATTAGAACACTATTGCTACGATAGGTAGACATTTGCAAACGCTATTTCCTTGCAAGGAAGTGTCGCATTTACATTCAGTTGATGTGTAGACGAGGAATACATAACACTTCGCAAATCATATTATATCTTACCATGAAACATAGAAATGAGATGCGATATCGCGTTCTAAGAAGCATTAGAACTCTATTGCTACGATACGTAGACATCTGCAAACGCTATTTCCTTGCAAAGAAGTGTCGCATATACATTCATTTGAAGTGTAGACGAGGAATACATAACACTTCGCAAGTCATATTACATCTTACCATGAAACATAGAAATGAGATGCGATATCGCGTTTTAAGAAGCATTAGAACTCTATTGCTACGATACGTAGACATCTGCAAACGCTATTTCCCTGCAAGGAAGTGTCGCATTTACATTCATTTGATGTGTAGACGAGGAATACATAACACTTCGCAAATCATATTATATCTTACCATGAAACATAGAAATGAGATGCGACATCGCGTTTTAAGCATCATAAGAAATCTATTGCTACGATACGTAGACATCTGCAAACGCTATTTCCTTGCAAGGAAGTGTCGCATTTACATTCATTTGAAGTGTAGACGAGGAATACATGACACTTCGCAAATCATATTATATCTTATCATGAAACATAGAAATAAGATGCGATATCGCGTTTTAAGAAGCATTAGAACACTATTGCTGCGATAGGTAGACATTTGCAAACGCTATTTCGTTGCAAGGAAGCGTCGCATTTACATTAATTTGAAGTGTAGACGAGGAATACATAACACTTCGCAAATCATATTATATCTTACCATGAAACATAGAAATGAGATGCGATATCGCGTTTTAAGAAGCATTAGAACTCTATTGCTACGATACCTAGACATCTGCAGACGCTATTTCCTAGCAAGGAATTGTCGCATTTACATTCATTTGATGTGTAGACGAGGAATACATAACACTTCGCAAATAATATTATATCTTACCATGAAACATAGAAATGAGATGCGATATCGCGTTTTAAGAAGCATTAGAACTCTATTGCTACGATACGTAGACATCTGCAAACGCTATTTCCTTGCAAGGAAGTGTCGCATTTACATTCATTTGAAGTGTAGACGAGGAATACATGACACTTCGCAAATCATATTATATCTTATCATGAAACATAGGAATGAGATGCGATATCGCGTTTTAAGAAGCATTAGAACACTATTGCTACGATAGGTAGACATTTGCAAACGCTATTTCCTTGCAAGGAAGTGTCGAATTTACATTCAGTTCATGTGTAGACGAGGAATACATAGCACTTCGCAAATCATATTATATCTTACCATGAAACATAGAAATGAGATGCGATATCGCGTTTTAAGAAGCATTAGAACTCTATTGCTACGATACGTAGACATCTGCAAACGCTATTTCCTTGCAAGGAAGTGTCGCATTTACATTCATTTGAAGTGTAGACGAGGAATACATGACACTTCGCAAATCATATTATATCTTATCATGAAACATAGAAATGAGATGCGATATCGCGTTTTAAGAAGCATTAGAACACTATTGCTGCGATAGGTAGACATTTGCAAACGCTATTTCCTTGCAAGGAAGCGTCGCATTTACATTCATTTGAAGTGTAGACGAGGAATACATAACACTTCGCAAATCATATTATATATTACCATGATACATAGAAATGAGATGCGATATCGCGTTTTAAGAAGCATTAGAACTCTATTGCTACGATACGTAGACATCTGCAGACGCTATTTCCTTGCATAGAAGTGTCGCATTTACATTCATTTGAAGTGTAGACGAGGAGTACATGACACTTCGCAAATCATATTATATCTTGTCATGAAACATAGAAATGAGATGCGATATCGCGTTTTAAGAAGCATTAGAACACTATTGCTACGAAAGGTAGACATTTGCAAACGCTATTTCCTTGCAAGGAAGTGTCGCATTTACATTCATTTGAAGTGTAGACGAGGAATACATAACACTTCGCAAATCATATTATATCTTACCATGAAACATAGAAATGAGATGCGATATCGCGTTTTAAGAATCAAAAGAACTCTATTGCTACGATACGTAGACATCTGCAAACGCTATTTCCTTGCAAGGAAGTGTCGCATTTACATTCATTTGAAGTGTAGACGAGGAATGCATAACACTTCACAATGAATATTATATCTTATCATGAAACATAGATATGAAATGCAATATATCGTTTTAAGAAGCATTAGAACTCTATTGCTACGATACCTAGATATCTGCAGACGCTATTTCCTAGCAAGGAAGTGTCGCATTTACATTCATTTGAAGTGTAGACGAGGAATACGTAACACTTCGCAAATCATATTATATCTTACCATGAAACATAGAAATGAGATGCGATATCGCGTTTTAAGAAGCATTAGAACTCTATCGCTACGATACCTAGACATCTGCAAACGCTATTTCCTTGCAAGGAAGTGTCGCATTTACATTCATTTGATGTGTAGACGAGGAATACATAACACTTCGCAAATCATATTATATCTTACCATGAAACGTAGAAATGAGATGCGATATCGCGTTTTAAGAATCATAAGAACTCTATTGCTACGATACGTAGACATCTGCAAACGCTATTTCCTTGCAAAGAAGTGTCGCATTTACATTCATTTGAAGTGTAGACGAGGAATACATAACACGTCGCAAATCATATTATATCTTACCATGAAACATAGAAATGAGATGCGACATCGCGTTTTAAGAATCATAAGCACTCTATTGCTACGATACGTAGACATCTGCAAGCGCTATTTCCTTGCAAGGCAGTGTCGCATTTACATTCAGTTGATGTGTAGACGAGGAATACATAACACTTCTCAAATCATATTATGTCTTACCATGATACATAGAAATGAGATGCGATATCGCGTTTTAAGAAGCATTAGAACTCTATTGCTACGATACGTAGACATCTGCAAACGCTATTTCCTTGCAAGGAAGTGTCGCATTTACATTCATTTGAAGTGTAGACGAGGAATACATGACACTTCGCAAATCATATTATATCTTATCATGAAACATAGAAATGAGATGCGATATCGCGTTTTAAGAAGCATTAGAACACTATTGCTACGATAGGTAGACATTTGCAAACGCTATTTCCTTGCAAGGAAGTGTCGCATTTACATTCAGTTGATGTGTAGACGAGGAATACATAACACTTCGCAAATCATATTATATCTTACCATGAAACATAGAAATGAGATGCGATATCGCGTTCTAAGAAGCATTAGAACTCTATTGCTACGATACGTAGACATCTGCAAACGCTATTTCCTTGCAAAGAAGTGTCGCATATACATTCATTTGAAGTGTAGACGAGGAATACATAACACTTCGCAAGTCATATTACATCTTACCATGAAACATAGAAATGAGATGCGATATCGCGTTTTAAGAAGCATTAGAACTCTATTGCTACGATACGTAGACATCTGCAAACGCTATTTCCCTGCAAGGAAGTGTCGCATTTACATTCATTTGATGTGTAGACGAGGAATACATAACACTTCGCAAATCATATTATATCTTACCATGAAACATAGAAATGAGATGCGACATCGCGTTTTAAGCATCATAAGAACTCTATTGCTACGATACGTAGACATCTGCAAACGCTATTTCCTTGCAAGGAAGTGTCGCATTTACATTCGTTTGAAGTGTAGACGAGGAATACATGACACTTCGCTAATCATATTATATCTTATCATGAAACATAGAAATAAGATGCGATATCGCGTTTTAAGAAGCATTAGAACACTATTGCTGCGATAGGTAGACATTTGCAAACGCTATTTCGTTGCAAGGAAGCGTCGCATTTACATTAATTTGAAGTGTAGACGAGGAATACATAACACTTCGCAAATCATATTATATCTTACCATGAAACATAGAAATGAGATGCGATATCGCGTTTTAAGAAGCATTAGAACTCTATTGCTACGATACCTAGACATCTGCAGACGCTATTTCCTAGCAAGGAATTGTCGCATTTACATTCATTTGATGTGTAGACGAGGAATACATAACACTTCGCAAATAATATTATATCTTACCATGAAACATAGAAATGAGATGCGATATCGCGTTTTAAGAAGCATTAGAACTCTATTGCTACGATACGTAGACATCTGCAAACGCTATTTCCTTGCAAGGAAGTGTCGCATTTACATTCATTTGAAGTGTAGACGAGGAATACATGACACTTCGCAAATCATATTATATCTTATCATGAAACATAGGAATGAGATGCGATATCGCGTTTTAAGAAGCATTAGAACACTATTGCTACGATAGGTAGACATTTGCAAACGCTATTTCCTTGCAAGGAAGTGTCGAATTTACATTCAGTTCATGTGTAGACGAGGAATACATAGCACTTCGCAAATCATATTATATCTTACCATGAAACATAGAAATGAGATGCGATATCGCGTTTTAAGAAGCATTAGAACTCTATTGCTACGATACGTAGACATCTGCAAACGCTATTTCCCTGCAAGGAAGTGTCGCATTTACATTCATTTGATGTGTAGACGAGGAATACATAACACTTCGCAAATCATATTATATCTTACCATGAAACATAGAAATGAGATGCGACATCGCGTTTTAAGCATCATAAGAAATCTATTGCTACGATACGTAGACATCTGCAAACGCTATTTCCTTGCAAGGAAGTGTCGCATTTACATTCATTTGAAGTGTAGACGAGGAATACATGACACTTCGCAAATCATATTATATCTTATCATGAAACATAGAAATAAGATGCGATATCGCGTTTTAAGAAGCATTAGAACACTATTGCTGCGATAGGTAGACATTTGCAAACGCTATTTCGTTGCAAGGAAGCGTCGCATTTACATTAATTTGAAGTGTAGACGAGGAATACATAACACTTCGCAAATCATATTATATCTTACCATGAAACATAGAAATGAGATGCGATATCGCGTTTTAAGAAGCATTAGAACTCTATTGCTACGATACGTAGACATCTGCAAACGCTATTTCCTTGCAAGGAAGTGTCGCATTTACATTCATTTGAAGTGTAGACGAGGAATACATGACACTTCGCAAATCATATTATATCTTATCATGAAACATAGAAATGAGATGCGATATCGCGTTTTAAGAAGCATTAGAACACTATTGCTGCGATAGGTAGACATTTGCAAACGCTATTTCCTTGCAAGGAAGCGTCGCATTTACATTCATTTGAAGTGTAGACGAGGAATACATAACACTTCGCAAATCATATTATATATTACCATGATACATAGAAATGAGATGCGATATCGCGTTTTAAGAAGCATTAGAACTCTATTGCTACGATACGTAGACATCTGCAGACGCTATTTCCTTGCATAGAAGTGTCGCATTTACATTCATTTGAAGTGTAGACGAGGAGTACATGACACTTCGCAAATCATATTATATCTTGTCATGAAACATAGAAATGAGATGCGATATCGCGTTTTAAGAAGCATTAGAACACTATTGCTACGAAAGGTAGACATTTGCAAACGCTATTTCCTTGCAAGGAAGTGTCGCATTTACATTCATTTGAAGTGTAGACGAGGAATACATAACACTTCGCAAATCATATTATATCTTACCATGAAACATAGAAATGAGATGCGATATCGCGTTTTAAGAATCAAAAGAACTCTATTGCTACGATACGTAGACATCTGCAAACGCTATTTCCTTGCAAGGAAGTGTCGCATTTACATTCATTTGAAGTGTAGACGAGGAATGCATAACACTTCACAATGAATATTATATCTTATCATGAAACATAGATATGAAATGCAATATATCGTTTTAAGAAGCATTAGAACTCTATTGCTACGATACCTAGATATCTGCAGACGCTATTTCCTAGCAAGGAAGTGTCGCATTTACATTCATTTGAAGTGTAGACGAGGAATACATAACACTTCGCAAATCATATTATATCTTACCATGAAACATAGAAATGAGATGCGATATCGCGTTTTAAGAAGCATTAGAACTCTATCGCTACGATACCTAGACATCTGCAAACGCTATTTCCTTGCAAGGAAGTGTCGCATTTACATTCATTTGATGTGTAGACGAGGAATACATAACACTTCGCAAATCATATTATATCTTACCATGAAACGTAGAAATGAGATGCGATATCGCGTTTTAAGAATCATAAGAACTCTATTGCTACGATACGTAGACATCTGCAAACGCTATTTCCTTGCAAAGAAGTGTCGCATTTACATTCATTTGAAGTGTAGACGAGGAATACATAACACTTCGCAAATCATATTATATCTTACCATGAAACATAGAAATGAGATGCGACATCGCGTTTTAAGAATCATAAGCACTCTATTGCTACGATACGTAGACATCTGCAAGCGCTATTTCCTTGCAAGGCAGTGTCGCATTTACATTCAGTTGATGTGTAGACGAGGAATACATAACACTTCTCAAATCATATTATGTCTTACCATGATACATAGAAATGAGATGCGATATCGCGTTTTAAGAAGCATTAGAACTCTATTGCTACGATACGTAGACATCTGCAAACGCTATTTCCTTGCAAGGAAGTGTCGCATTTACATTCATTTGAAGTGTAGACGAGGAATACATGACACTTCGCAAATCATATTATATCTTATCATGAAACATAGAAATGAGATGCGATATCGCGTTTTAAGAAGCATTAGAACACTATTGCTACGATAGGTAGACATTTGCAAACGCTATTTCCTTGCAAGGAAGTGTCGCATTTACATTCAGTTGATGTGTAGACGAGGAATACATAACACTTCGCAAATCATATTATATCTTACCATGAAACATAGAAATGAGATGCGATATCGCGTTCTAAGAAGCATTAGAACTCTATTGCTACGATACGTAGACATCTGCAAACGCTATTTCCTTGCAAAGAAGTGTCGCATATACATTCATTTGAAGTGTAGACGAGGAATACATAACACTTCGCAAGTCATATTACATCTTACCATGAAACATAGAAATGAGATGCGATATCGCGTTTTAAGAAGCATTAGAACTCTATTGCTACGATACGTAGACATCTGCAAACGCTATTTCCCTGCAAGGAAGTGTCGCATTTACATTCATTTGATGTGTAGACGAGGAATACATAACACTTCGCAAATCATATTATATCTTACCATGAAACATAGAAATGAGATGCGACATCGCGTTTTAAGCATCATAAGAACTCTATTGCTACGATACGTAGACATCTGCAAACGCTATTTCCTTGCAAGGAAGTGTCGCATTTACATTCGTTTGAAGTGTAGACGAGGAATACATGACACTTCGCTAATCATATTATATCTTATCATGAAACATAGAAATAAGATGCGATATCGCGTTTTAAGAAGCATTAGAACACTATTGCTGCGATAGGTAGACATTTGCAAACGCTATTTCGTTGCAAGGAAGCGTCGCATTTACATTAATTTGAAGTGTAGACGAGGAATACATAACACTTCGCAAATCATATTATATCTTACCATGAAACATAGAAATGAGATGCGATATCGCGTTTTAAGAAGCATTAGAACTCTATTGCTACGATACCTAGACATCTGCAGACGCTATTTCCTAGCAAGGAATTGTCGCATTTACATTCATTTGATGTGTAGACGAGGAATACATAACACTTCGCAAATAATATTATATCTTACCATGAAACATAGAAATGAGATGCGATATCGCGTTTTAAGAAGCATTAGAACTCTATTGCTACGATACGTAGACATCTGCAAACGCTATTTCCTTGCAAGGAAGTGTCGCATTTACATTCATTTGAAGTGTAGACGAGGAATACATGACACTTCGCAAATCATATTATATCTTATCATGAAACATAGGAATGAGATGCGATATCGCGTTTTAAGAAGCATTAGAACACTATTGCTACGATAGGTAGACATTTGCAAACGCTATTTCCTTGCAAGGAAGTGTCGAATTTACATTCAGTTCATGTGTAGACGAGGAATACATAGCACTTCGCAAATCATATTATATCTTACCATGAAACATAGAAATGAGATGCGATATCGCGTTTTAAGAAGCATTAGAACTCTATTGCTACGATACGTAGACATCTGCAAACGCTATTTCCTTGCAAGGAAGTGTCGCATTTACATTCATTTGAAGTGTAGACGAGGAATACATGACACTTCGCAAATCATATTATATCTTATCATGAAACATAGAAATGAGATGCGATATCGCGTTTTAAGAAGCATTAGAACACTATTGCTGCGATAGGTAGACATTTGCAAACGCTATTTCCTTGCAAGGAAGCGTCGCATTTACATTCATTTGAAGTGTAGACGAGGAATACATGACACTTCGCAAATCATATTATATCTTATCATGAAACATAGAAATGAGATGCGATATCGCGTTTTAAGAAGCATTAGAACACTATTGCTACGATAGGTAGACATTTGCAAACGCTATTTCCTTGCAAGGAAGTGTCGCATTTACATTCAGTTGATGTGTAGACGAGGAATACATAACACTTCGCAAATCATATTATATCTTACCATGAAACATAGAAATGAGATGCGATATCGCGTTTTAAGAAGCATTAGAACTCTATCGCTACGATACCTAGACATCTGCAAACGCTATTTCCTTGCAAGGAAGTGTCGCATTTACATTCATTTGATGTGTAGACGAGGAATACATAACACTTCGCAAATCATATTATATCTTACCATGAAACGTAGAAATGAGATGCGATATCGCGTTTTAAGAATCATAAGAACTCTATTGCTACGATACGTAGACATCTGCAAACGCTATTTCCTTGCAAGGAAGTGTCGCATTTACATTCATTTGAAGTGTAGACGAGGAATACATAACACTTCGCAAATCATATTATATCTTACCATGAAACATAGAAATGAGATGCGACATCGCGTTTTAAGAATCATAAGCACTCTATTGCTACGATACGTAGACATCTGCAAGCGCTATTTCCTTGCAAGGCAGTGTCGCATTTACATTCAGTTGATGTGTAGACGAGGAATACATAACACTTCTCAAATCATATTATGTCTTACCATGATACATAGAAATGAGATGCGATATCGCGTTTTAAGAAGCATTAGAACTCTATTGCTACGATACGTAGACATCTGCAAACGCTATTTCCTTGCAAGGAAGTGTCGCATTTACATTCATTTGAAGTGTAGACGAGGAATACATGACACTTCGCAAATCATATTATATCTTATCATGAAACATAGAAATGAGATGCGATATCGCGTTTTAAGAAGCATTAGAACACTATTGCTACGATAGGTAGACATTTGCAAACGCTATTTCCTTGCAAGGAAGTGTCGCATTTACATTCAGTTGATGTGTAGACGAGGAATACATAACACTTCGCAAATCATATTATATCTTACCATGAAACATAGAAATGAGATGCGATATCGCGTTCTAAGAAGCATTAGAACTCTATTGCTACGATACGTAGACATCTGCAAACGCTATTTCCTTGCAAAGAAGTGTCGCATATACATTCATTTGAAGTGTAGACGAGGAATACATAACACTTCGCAAGTCATATTACATCTTACCATGAAACATAGAAATGAGATGCGATATCGCGTTTTAAGAAGCATTAGAACTCTATTGCTACGATACGTAGACATCTGCAAACGCTATTTCCCTGCAAGGAAGTGTCGCATTTACATTCATTTGATGTGTAGACGAGGAATACATAACACTTCGCAAATCATATTATATCTTACCATGAAACATAGAAATGAGATGCGACATCGCGTTTTAAGCATCATAAGAACTCTATTGCTACGATACGTAGACATCTGCAAACGCTATTTCCTTGCAAGGAAGTGTCGCATTTACATTCATTTGAAGTGTAGACGAGGAATACATGACACTTCGCAAATCATATTATATCTTATCATGAAACATAGAAATAAGATGCGATATCGCGTTTTAAGAAGCATTAGAACACTATTGCTGCGATAGGTAGACATTTGCAAACGCTATTTCGTTGCAAGGAAGCGTCGCATTTACATTAATTTGAAGTGTAGACGAGGAATACATAACACTTCGCAAATCATATTATATCTTACCATGAAACATAGAAATGAGATGCGATATCGCGTTTTAAGAAGCATTAGAACTCTATTGCTACGATACCTAGACATCTGCAGACGCTATTTCCTAGCAAGGAATTGTCGCATTTACATTCATTTGATGTGTAGACGAGGAATACATAACACTTCGCAAATAATATTATATCTTACCATGAAACATAGAAATGAGATGCGATATCGCGTTTTAAGAAGCATTAGAACTCTATTGCTACGATACGTAGACATCTGCAAACGCTATTTCCTTGCAAGGAAGTGTCGCATTTACATTCATTTGAAGTGTAGACGAGGAATACATGACACTTCGCAAATCATATTATATCTTATCATGAAACATAGGAATGAGATGCGATATCGCGTTTTAAGAAGCATTAGAACACTATTGCTACGATAGGTAGACATTTGCAAACGCTATTTCCTTGCAAGGAAGTGTCGAATTTACATTCAGTTCATGTGTAGACGAGGAATACATAGCACTTCGCAAATCATATTATATCTTACCATGAAACATAGAAATGAGATGCGATATCGCGTTTTAAGAAGCATTAGAACTCTATTGCTACGATACGTAGACATCTGCAAACGCTATTTCCTTGCAAGGAAGTGTCGCATTTACATTCATTTGAAGTGTAGACGAGGAATACATGACACTTCGCAAATCATATTATATCTTATCATGAAACATAGAAATGAGATGCGATATCGCGTTTTAAGAAGCATTAGAACACTATTGCTGCGATAGGTAGACATTTGCAAACGCTATTTCCTTGCAAGGAAGCGTCGCATTTACATTCATTTGAAGTGTAGACGAGGAATACATGACACTTCGCAAATCATATTATATCTTATCATGAAACATAGAAATGAGATGCGATATCGCGTTTTAAGAAGCATTAGAACACTATTGCTACGATAGGTAGACATTTGCAAACGCTATTTCCTTGCAAGGAAGTGTCGCATTTACATTCAGTTGATGTGTAGACGAGGAATACATAACACTTCGCAAATCATATTATATCTTACCATGAAACATAGAAATGAGATGCGATATCGCGTTTTAAGAAGCATTAGAACTCTATCGCTACGATACCTAGACATCTGCAAACGCTATTTCCTTGCAAGGAAGTGTCGCATTTACATTCATTTGATGTGTAGACGAGGAATACATAACACTTCGCAAATCATATTATATCTTACCATGAAACGTAGAAATGAGATGCGATATCGCGTTTTAAGAATCATAAGAACTCTATTGCTACGATACGTAGACATCTGCAAACGCTATTTCCTTGCAAAGAAGTGTCGCATTTACATTCATTTGAAGTGTAGACGAGGAATACATAACACTTCGCAAATCATATTATATCTTACCATGAAACATAGAAATGAGATGCGACATCGCGTTTTAAGAATCATAAGCACTCTATTGCTACGATACGTAGACATCTGCAAGCGCTATTTCCTTGCAAGGCAGTGTCGCATTTACATTCAGTTGATGTGTAGACGAGGAATACATAACACTTCTCAAATCATATTATGTCTTACCATGATACATAGAAATGAGATGCGATATCGCGTTTTAAGAAGCATTAGAACTCTATTGCTACGATACGTAGACATCTGCAAACGCTATTTCCTTGCAAGGAAGTGTCGCATTTACATTCATTTGAAGTGTAGACGAGGAATACATGACACTTCGCAAATCATATTATATCTTATCATGAAACATAGAAATGAGATGCGATATCGCGTTTTAAGAAGCATTAGAACACTATTGCTACGATAGGTAGACATTTGCAAACGCTATTTCCTTGCAAGGAAGTGTCGCATTTACATTCAGTTGATGTGTAGACGAGGAATACATAACACTTCGCAAATCATATTATATCTTACCATGAAACATAGAAATGAGATGCGATATCGCGTTCTAAGAAGCATTAGAACTCTATTGCTACGATACGTAGACATCTGCAAACGCTATTTCCTTGCAAAGAAGTGTCGCATATACATTCATTTGAAGTGTAGACGAGGAATACATAACACTTCGCAAGTCATATTACATCTTACCATGAAACATAGAAATGAGATGCGATATCGCGTTTTAAGAAGCATTAGAACTCTATTGCTACGATACGTAGACATCTGCAAACGCTATTTCCCTGCAAGGAAGTGTCGCATTTACATTCATTTGATGTGTAGACGAGGAATACATAACACTTCGCAAATCATATTATATCTTACCATGAAACATAGAAATGAGATGCGACATCGCGTTTTAAGCATCATAAGAACTCTATTGCTACGATACGTAGACATCTGCAAACGCTATTTCCTTGCAAGGAAGTGTCGCATTTACATTCATTTGAAGTGTAGACGAGGAATACATGACACTTCGCAAATCATATTATATCTTATCATGAAACATAGAAATAAGATGCGATATCGCGTTTTAAGAAGCATTAGAACACTATTGCTGCGATAGGTAGACATTTGCAAACGCTATTTCGTTGCAAGGAAGCGTCGCATTTACATTAATTTGAAGTGTAGACGAGGAATACATAACACTTCGCAAATCATATTATATCTTACCATGAAACATAGAAATGAGATGCGATATCGCGTTTTAAGAAGCATTGGAACTCTATTGCTACGATACCTAGACATCTGCAGACGCTATTTCCTAGCAAGGAATTGTCGCATTTACATTCATTTGATGTGTAGACGAGGAATACATAACACTTCGCAAATAATATTATATCTTACCATGAAACATAGAAATGAGATGCGATATCGCGTTTTAAGAAGCATTAGAACACTATTGCTACGATAGGTAGACATTTGCAAACGCTATTTCCTTGCAAGGAAGTGTCGAATTTACATTCAGTTCATGTGTAGACGAGGAATACATAGCACTTCGCAAATCATATTATATCTTACCATGAAACATAGAAATGAGATGCGATATCGCGTTTTAAGGAGCATTAGAACTCCATTGCTACGATACGTAGACATCTGCAAACGCTATTTCCTTGCAAGGAAGTGTCGCATTTACATTCATTTGAAGTGTAGACGAGGAATACATGACACTTCGCAAATCATATTATATCTTATCATGAAACATAGAAATGAGATGCGATATCGCGTTTTAAGAAGCATTAGAACACTATTGCTGCGATAGGTAGACATTTGCAGACGCTATTTCCTTGCAAGGAAGCGTCGCATTTACATTCATTTGAAGTGTAGACGAGGAATACATAACACTTCGCAAATCATATTATATATTACCATGATACATAGAAATGAGATGCGATATCGCGTTTTAAGAAGCATTAGAACTCTATTGCTACGATACGTAGACATCTGCAGACGCTATTTCCTTGCATAGAAGTGTCGCATTTACATTCATTTGAAGTGTAGACGAGGAGTACATGACACTTCGCAAATCATATTATATCTTGTCATGAAACATAGAAATGAGATGCGATATCGCGTTTTAAGAAGCATTAGAACACTATTGCTACGAAAGGTAGACATTTGCAAACGCTATTTCCTTGCAAGGAAGTGTCGCATTTACATTCATTTGAAGTGTAGACGAGGAATACATAACACTTCGCAAATCATATTATATCTTACCATGAAACATAGAAATGAGATGCGATATCGCGATTTAAGAATCATAAGAACTCTATTGCTACGATACGTAGACATCTGCAAACGCTATTTCCTTGCAAGGAAGTGTCGCATTTACATTCATTTGAAGTGTAGACGAGGAATGCATAACACTTCACAATGAATATTATATCTTATCATGAAACATAGATATGAAATGCAATATATCGTTTTAAGAAGCATTAGAACTCTATTGCTACGATACCTAGATATCTGCAGACGCTATTTCCTAGCAAGGAAGTGTCGCATTTACATTCATTTGAAGTGTAGACGAGGAATACATAACACTTCGCAAATCATATTATATCTTACCATGAAACATAGAAATGAGATGCGATATCGCGTTTTAAGAAGCATTAGAACTCTATCGCTACGATACCTAGACATCTGCAAACGCTATTTCCTTGCAAGGAAGTGTCGCATTTACATTCATTTGATGTGTAGACGAGGAATACATAACACTTCGCAAATCATATTATATCTTACCATGAAACGTAGAAATGAGATGCGATATCGCGTTTTAAGAATCATAAGAACTCTATTGCTACGATACGTAGACATCTGCAAACGCTATTTCCTTGCAAAGAAGTGTCGCATTTACATTCATTTGATGTGTAGACGAGGAATACATAACACTTCGCAAATCATATTATATCTTTCCATGAAACATAGAAATGAGATGCGATATCGCGTTTTAAGAATCATAAGAACTCTATTGCTACGATACGTAGACATCTGCAAACGCTATTTCCTTGCAAAGAAGTGTCGCATTAACATTCATTTGAATCGTAGACGAGGAATGCATAACACTTCACAATGAATATTATATCTTATCATGAAACATAGATATGAGATGCAATATCTCGTTTTAAGAAGCTTTTGAACTCTATTGCTACGATACGTAGACATCTGCAAACGCTATTTCCTTGCAAGGAAGTGTCGCATTTACATTCATTTGAAGTGTAGACGAGGAATACATAACACTTCGCAGATCATTTCATACCTTACCATGAAACATAGAAATGGGATGCGATCTCGCGTTTTAAGAAGCATTAGAAATCTATTGCTACGATACGTAGGCATCTGCAAACGCTATTTCCTAGCGAGAAAGTGTCGCATTCACATTCATTTGAAGTGTAGAAGAGGAAAACATAACACTTCGCAAATCATATTATATCTTACCATGAAACATAGAAATGAGATGCGATATCGCGTTTTAAGAAGCATTAGAACTCTATTGCTACGATACGTAGAAATTTGCAAACGCTATTTCCTTGCAAGGAAGTGTCGCATTTACATTCATTTGAAGTGTAGACGAGGAATACATAACACTTCGCAAATCATATTATATCTTACCATGAAACATAGAAATGAGATGCGATATCGCGTTTGAAGAAGCATTAGAACTCTATTGCTACGATACCTAGACATCTGCAGACGCTATTTCCTAGCAAGGAAGTGTCGCATTTACATTCATTTGAAGTGTAGACGAGGAATACATAACACTTCGCAAGTCATATTATATCTTACCATGAAACATAGAAATGAGATGCGATATCGCGTTTTAAGAAGCATTAGAACTCTATCGCTACGATACCTAGACATCTGCAAACGCTATTTCCTTGCAAGGAAGTGTCGCATTTACATTCATTTGATGTATAGACGAGGAATACATAACACTTCGCAAATCATATTATATCTTACCATGAAACATAGAAATGAGATGCGATATCGCGTTTTAAGAATCATAAGAACTCTATTGCTACGATACGTAGACATCTGCAAACGCTATTTCCTTGCAAAGAAGTGTCGCATTTACATTCATTTGATGTGTAGACGAGGAATACATAACACTTCGCAAATCATATTATATCTTTCCATGAAACATAGAAATGAGATGCGATATCGCGTTTTAAGAATCATAAGAACTCTATTGCTACGATACGTAGACATCTGCAAACGCTATTTCCTTGCAAAGAAGTGTCGCATTTACATTCATTTGAATCGTAGACGAGGAATTCATAACACTTCACAATGAATATTATATCTTATCATGAAACACAGATATGAGATGCAATATCTCGTTTTAAGAAGCTTTTGAACTCTATTGCTTCGATACGTAGACATCTGCAAACGCTATTTCCTTGCAAGGAAGTGTCGCATTTACATTCATTTGATGTGTAGACGAGGAATACATAACACTTCGCAAATAATATTATATCTTACCATGAAACATAGAAATGAGATGCGATATCGCGTTTTAAGAATCATAAGAACTCTATTGCTACGATACGTAGACATCTGCAAACGCTATTTCCTTGCAAAGAAGTGTCGCATTTACATTCATTTGAAGTGTAGACGAGGAATGCATGACACTTCGCAAATCATATTATATCTTATCATGAAACATAGAAATGAGATGCGATATCGCGTTTTAAGAAGCATTAGAACACTATTGCTGCGATAGGTAGACATTTGCAAACGCTATTTCCTTGCTAGGAAGTGTCGCATTTACATTCATTTGAAGTGTAGACGAGGAATACATAACACTTCGCAAATCATATTATATCTTACCATGAAACATAGAAATGAGATGCGATATCGCGTTTTAAGAAGCATTAGAACTCTATTGCTACGATACGTAGACATCTGCAAACGCTATTTCCTTGCAAGGAAGTGTCGCATTTACATTCATTTGAAGTGTAGACGAGGAATACATGACACTTCGCAAATCATATTATATCTTATCATGAAACATAGAAATGAGATGCGATATCGCGTTTTAAGAAGCATTAGAACACTATTGCTACGATAGGTAGACATTTGCAAACGCTATTTCCTTGCAAGGAAGTGTCGCATTTACATTCATTTGAAGTGTAGAAGAGGAATACATAACACTTCGCAAATCATATTATATCTTACCATGAAACATAGAAATGAGATGCGATATCGCGTTTTAAGAAGCATTAGAACTCTATTGCTACGATACGTAGACATCTGCAAACGCTATTTCCTTGCAAGGAAGTGTCGCATTTACATTCATTTGAAGTGTAGACGAGGAATACATGACACTTCGCAAATCATATTATATCTTATCATGAAACATAGAAATGAGATGCGATATCGCGTTTTAAGAAGCATTAGAACACTATTGCTACGATAGGTAGACATTTGCAAACGCTATTTCCTTGCAAGGAAGTGTCGCATTTACATTCATTTGAAGTGTAAACGAGGAATACATAACACTTCGCAAATCATATTATATCTTACCATGAAATATAGAAATGAGATGCGATATCGCGTTTTAAGAAGCATTAGAACTCTATTGCTACGATACCTAGACATCTGCAGACGCTATTTCCTAGCAAGGAAGTGTCGCATTTGCATTCATTTGAAGTGTAGACGAGGAATACATAACACTTCGCAAGTCATATTATATCTTACCATGAAACATAGAAATGAGATGCGATTTCGCATTTTAAGAAGCATTAGAACTCTATTGCTACGATACGTAGACATCTGCAAACGCTATTTCCTTGCAAGGAAGTGTCGCATTTACATTCATTTGATGTGTAGACGAGGAATACATAACACTTCGCAAACCATATTATATCTTACCATGAAACATAGAAATGAGATGCGATATCGCGTTTTAAGAAGCATTAGAACTCTATTGCTACGATACGTAGACATCTGCAAACGCTATTTCCTTGCAAGGAAGTGTCGCATTTACATTCATTTGAAGTGTAGACGAGGAATACATGACACTTCGCAAATCATATTATATCTTATCATGAAACATAGAAATGAGATGCGATATCGCGTTTTAAGAAGCATTAGAACACTATTGCTACGATAGGTAGACATTTGCAAACGCTATTTCCTTGCAAGGAAGTGTCGCATTTACATTCAGTTCATGTGTAGACGAGGAATACATAACACTTCGCAAATCATATTATATCTTACCATGAAACATAGAAATGAGATGCGATATCGCGTTTTAAGAATCATAAGAACTCTATTTCTACGATACGTAGACATCTGCAAACGCTATTTCCTTGCAAGGAAGTGTCGCATTTACATTCATTTGAAGTGTAGACGAGGAATGCATAACACTTCACAATGATTATTATATCTTATCATGAAACATAGATATGAAATGCAATATCTCGTTTTAAGAAGCATTAGAACTCTATTGCTACGATACCTAGACATCTGCAGACGCTATTTCCTAGCAAGGAAGTGTCGCATTTACATTCATTTGAAGTGTAGACGAGGAATACATAACACTTCGCAAATCATTTTATATCTTACCATGAAACATAGAAATGGGATGCGATCTCGCGTTTTAAGAAGCATTAGAAATCTATTGCTACGATACGTAGGCATCTGCAAACGCTATTTCCTAGCGAGAAAGTGTCGCATTCACATTCATTTGAAGTGTAGACGAGGAAAACATAACACTTCGCAAATCATATTATATCTTACCATGAAACATAGAAATGCGATGCGATGTCGCGTTTTAAGAATCATAAGAACTCTATTGCTACGATACCTAGACATCTGCAGACGCTATTTCCTAGCAAGGAAGTGTCGCATTTACATTCATTTGAAGTGTAGACGAGGAATACATAACACTTCGCAAATCATTTTATACCTTACCATGAAACATAGAAATGGGATGCGATCTCGCGTCTTTAGAAGCATTAGAAATCTATTGCTACGATACGTAGGCATCTGCAAACGCTATTTCCTAGCGAGAAAGTGTCGCATTCACATTCATTTGAAGTGTAGAAGGGGAAAACATAACACTTCGCAAATCATATTATATCTTACCATGAAACATAGAAATGAGATGCGATATCGCGATTTAAGAAGCATTAGAACTCTATTGCTACGATACGTAGAAATTTGCAAACGCTATTTCCTTGCAAGGAAGTGTCGCATTTACATTCATTTGAAGTGTAGACGAGGAATACATAACACTTCGCAAATCATATTATATCTTACCATGAAACATAGAAATGAGATGCGATATCGCGTTTTAAGAAGCATTAGAACTCTATTGCTACGATACCTAGACATCTGCAGACGCTATTTCCTAGCAAGGAAGTGTCGCATTTACATTCATTTGAAGTGTAGACGAGGAATACATAACACTTCGCAAGTCATATTATATCTTACCATGAAACATAGAAATGAGATGCGATATCGCGTTTTAAGAAGCATTAGAACTCTATTGCTACGATACGTAGACATCTGCAAACGCTATTTCCTTGCAAGGAAGTGTCGCATTTGCATTCATTTGAAGTGTAGACGAGGAATACATGACACTTCGCAAATCATATTATATCTTATCATGAAACATAGAAATGAGATGCGATATCGCGTTTTAAGAAGCATTAGAACACTATTGCTACGATAGGTAGACATTTGCAAACGCTATTTCCTTGCAAGGAAGTGTCGCATTTACATTCATTTGAAGTGTAGACGAGGAATACATGACACTTCGCAAATCATATTATATCTTATCATGAAACATAGAAATGAGATGCGATATCGCGTTTTAAGAAGCATTAGAACACTATTGCTACGATAGGTAGACATTTGCAAACGCTATTTCCTTGCAAGGAAGTGTCGCATTTACACTCATTTGAAGTGTAGAAGAGGAATACATAACACTTCGCAAATCATATTATATCTTACCATGAAACATAGAAATGAGATGCGATATCGCGTTTTAAGAAGCATTAGAACTCTATTGCTACGATACGTAGACATCTGCAAACGCTATTTCCTTGCAAGGAAGTGCCGCATTTACATTCATTTGAAGTGTAGACGAGGAATACATGACACTTCGCAAATCATATTATATCTTATCATGAAACATAGAAATGAGATGCGATATCGCGTTTTAAGAAGCATTAGAACACTATTGCTACGATAGGTAGACATTTACAAACGCTATTTCCTTGCAAGGAAGTGTCGCATTTACATTCATTTGAAGTGTAGACGAGGAATACATAACACTTCGCAAATCATATTATATCTTACCATGAAATATAGAAATGAGATGCGATATCGCGTTTTAAGAAGCATTAGAACTCTATTGCTACGATACCTAGACATCTGCAGACGCTATTTCCTAGCAAGGAAGTGTCGCATTTACATTCATTTGAAGTGTAGACGAGGAATACATAACACTTCGCAAGTCATATTATATCTTACCATGAAACATAGAAATGAGATGCGATATCGCGTTTTAAGAAGCATTAGAACTCTATTGCTACGATACGTAGACATCTGCAAACGCTATTTCCTTGCAAGGAAGTGTCGCATTTACATTCATTTGATGTGTAGACGAGGAATACATGACACTTCGCAAATCATATTATATCTTACCATGAAACATAGAAATGAGATACGATATCGCGTTTTAAGAAGCATTAGGACTCTATTGCTACGATACGTAGACATCTGCAAACGCTATTTCCTTGCAAGGAAGTGTCGCATTTACATTCATTTGATGTGTAGACGAGGAATACATAACACTTCGCAAATCATATTATATCTTATCATGAAACATAGAAATGAGATGCGATATCGCGTTTTAAGAATCATAAGAACTCTATTGCTACGATACGTAGACATCTGCAAACGCTATTTCCTTGCAAAGAAGTGTCGCATTTACATTCATTTGATGTGTAGACGAGGAATACATAACACTTCGCAAATCATATTATATCTTACCATGAAACATAGAAATGATATGCGATATCGCGTTTTAAGAATCATAAGAACACTATTGCTACGATACGTAGACATCTGCAAACGCTATTTCCTTGCAAGGAAGTGTCGCATTTACATTCATTTGAAGTGGAGACGAGGAATACATAACACTTCGCAAATCATATTATATCTTACCATGAAATATAGAAATGAGATGCGATATCGCGTTTTAAGAAGCATTAGAACTCTATTGCTACGATACCTAGACATCTGCAGACGCTATTTCCTAGCAAGGAAGTGTCGCATTTACATTCATTTGAAGTGTAGACGAGGAATACATAACACATCGCAAGTCATATTATATCTTACCATGAAACATAGAAATGAGATGCGATATCGCGTTTTAAGAAGCATTAGAACTCTATTGCTACGATACGTAGACATCTGCAAACGCTATTTCCTTGCAAGGAAGTGTCGCATTTGCATTCATTTGAAGTGTAGACGAGGAATACATGACACTTCGCAAATCATATTATATCTTATCATGAAACATAGAAATGAGATGCGATATCGCGTTTTAAGAAGCATTAGAACACTATTGCCACGATAGGTAGACATTTGCAAACGCTATTTCCTTGCAAGGAAGTGTCGCATTTACATTCATTTGAAGTGTAGACGAGGAATACATGACACTTCGCAAATCATATTATATCTTATCATGAAACATAGAAATGAGATGCGATATCGCGTTTTAAGAAGCATTAGAACACTATTGCTACGATAGGTAGACATTTGCAAACGCTATTTCCTTGCAAGGAAGTGTCGCATTTACACTCATTTGAAGTGTAGAAGAGGAATACATAACACTTCGCAAATCATATTATATCTTACCATGAAACATAGAAATGAGATGCGATATCGCGTTTTAAGAAGCATTAGAACTCTATTGCTACGATACGTAGACATCTGCAAACGCTATTTCCTTGCAAGGAAGTGCCGCATTTACATTCATTTGAAGTGTAGACGAGGAATACATGACACTTCGCAAATCATATTATATCTTATCATGAAACATAGAAATGAGATGCGATATCGCGTTTTAAGAAGCATTAGAACACTATTGCTACGATAGGTAGACATTTACAAACGCTATTTCCTTGCAAGGAAGTGTCGCATTTACATTCATTTGAAGTGTAGACGAGGAATACATAACACTTCGCAAATCATATTATATCTTACCATGAAATATAGAAATGAGATGCGATATCGCGTTTTAAGAAGCATTAGAACTCTATTGCTACGATACCTAGACATCTGCAGACGCTATTTCCTAGCAAGGAAGTGTCGCATTTACATTCATTTGAAGTGTAGACGAGGAATACATAACACTTCGCAAGTCATATTATATCTTACCATGAAACATAGAAATGAGATGCGATATCGCGTTTTAAGAAGCATTAGAACTCTATTGCTACGATACGTAGACAACTGCAAACGCTATTTCCTTGCAAGGAAGTGTCGCATTTACATTCATTTGATGTGTAGACGAGGAATACATGACACTTCGCAAATCATATTATATCTTACCATGAAACATAGAAATGAGATGCGATATCGCGTTTTAAGAAGCATTAGGACTCTATTGCTACGATACGTAGACATCTGCAAACGCTATTTCCTTGCAAGGAAGTGTCGCATTTACATTCATTTGATGTGTAGACGAGGAATACATAACACTTCGCAAATCATATTATATCTTATCATGAAACATAGAAATGAGATGCGATATCGCGTTTTAAGAATCATAAGAACTCTATTGCTACGATACGTAGACATCTGCAAACGCTATTTCCTTGCAAAGAAGTGTCGCATTTACATTCATTTGATGTGTAGATGAGGAATACATAACACTTCGCAAATCATATTATATCTTACCATGAAACATAGAAATGATATGCGATATCGCGTTTTAAGAATCATAAGAACACTATTGCTACGATACGTAGACATCTGCAAACGCTATTTCCTTGCAAGGAAGTGTCGCATTTACATTCATTTGAAGTGGAGACGAGGAATACATAACACTTCGCAAATCATATTATATCTTACCATGAAATATAGAAATGAGATGCGATATCGCGTTTTAAGAAGCATTAGAACTCT
Source organism: Xylocopa sonorina (assembly GCF_050948175.1). Lineage (NCBI taxonomy): Eukaryota > Metazoa > Arthropoda > Insecta > Hymenoptera > Apidae > Xylocopa > Xylocopa sonorina. The sequence continues at coordinate 553,897 of NW_027490296.1, forward strand.
ATTGCTACGATACCTAGACATCTGCAGACGCTATTTCCTAGCAAGGAAGTGTCGCATTTACATTCATTTGAAGTGTAGACGAGGAATACATAACACATCGCAAGTCATATTATATCTTACCATGAAACATAGAAATGAGATGCGATATCGCGTTTTAAGAAGCATTAGAACTCTATTGCTACGATACGTAGACATCTGCAAACGCTATTTCCTTGCAAGGAAGTGTCGCATTTACATTCATTTGAAGTGTAGACGAGGAATACATGACACTTCGCAAATCATATTATATCTTACCATGAAACATAGAAATGAGATGCGATATCGCGTTTTAAGAAGCATTAGAACTCTATTGCTACGATACGTAGACATCTGCAAACGCTATTTCCTTGCAAAGAAGTGTCGCATTTACATTCATTTGATGTGTAGACGAGGAATACATAACACTTCGCAAATCATATTATATCTTACCATGAAACATAGAAATGAGATGCGATATCGCGTTTTAAGAAACATAAGAACTCTATTGCTACGATACGTAGACATCTGCAAACGCTATTTCCTTGCAAAGAAGTGTCGCATTTACATTCATTTGAATCGTAGACGAGGAATGCATAACACTTCACAATGAATATTATATCTTATCATGAAACATAGATATGAGATGCAATATCTCGTTTTAAGAAGCATTTGAACTCTATTGCTTCGATACGTAGACATCTGCAAACGCTATTTCCTTGCAAGGAAGTGTCGCATTTACATTCATTTGATGTGTAGACGAGGAATACATAACACTTCGCAAATAATATTATATCTTACCATGAAACATAGAAATGAGATGCGATATCGCGTTTTAAGAATCATAAGAACTCTATTGCTACGATACTTAGACATCTGCACACGCTATTTCCTTGCAAAGAAGTGTCGCATTTACATTCACTTGAAGTGTAGACGAGGAATACATAACACTTCGCAAATCATATTATATCTTACCATGAAACATAGAAATGAGATGCGATATCGCGTTTTAAGAAGCATTAGAACTCTATTGCTACGATACGTAGACATCTGCAAACGCTATTTCCTTGCAAGGAAGTGTCGCATTTACATTCATTTGATGTGTAGACGAGGAATACATAACACTTCGCAAATCATATTATATCTTACCATGAAACATAGAAATGAGATGCGATATCGCGTTTTAAGAATCATAAGAACTCTATTGCTACGATACGTAGACATCTGCAAACGCTATTTCCTTGCAAAGAAGTGTCGCATTTACATTCATTTGATGTGTAGACGAGGAATACATAACACTTCGCAAATCATATTATATCTTACCATGAAACTTAGAAATGATATGCGATATCGCGTTTTAAGAATCATAAGAACACTATTGCTACGATACGTAGACATCTGCAAACGCTATTTCCTTGCAAGGAAGTGTCGCATTTACATTCATTTGAAGTGTAGACGAGGAATACATAACACTTCGCAAATCATATTATATCTTACCATGAAATATAGAAATGAGATGCGATATCGCGTTTTAAGAAGCATTAGAACTCTATTGCTACGATACGTAGACATCTGCAAACGCTATTTCCTTGCAAGGAAGTGTCGCATTTACATTCATTTGATGTGTAGACGAGGAATACATAACACTTCGCAAATCATATTATATCTTACCATGAAACATAGAAATGAGATGCGATATCGCGTTTTAAGAAACATAAGAACTCTATTGCTACGATACGTAGACATCTGCAAACGCTATTTCCTTGCAAAGAAGTGTCGCATTTACATTCATTTGATGTGTAGACGAGGAATACATAACACTTCGCAAATCATATTATATCTTACCATGAAACTTAGAAATGATATGCGATATCGCGTTTTAAGAATCATAAGAACACTATTGCTACGATATGTAGACATCTGCAAACGCTATTTCCTTGCAAGGAAGTGTCGCATTTACATTCATTTGAAGTGTAGACGAGGAATACATGACACTTCGCAAATCATATTATATCTTATCATGAAACATAGAAATGAGATGCGATATCGCATTTTAAGAAGCATTAGAACACTATTGCTACGATAGGTAGACATTTGCAAACGCCATTTCCTTGCAAGGAAGTGTCGCATTTACATTCAGTTGATGTGTAGACGAGGAATACATAACACTTCGCAAAACATATTATATCTTACCATGAAACATAGAAATGAGATGCGATATCGCGTTTTAAGAAGCATTAGAACTCTATTGCTACGATACGTAGACATCTGCAAACGCTATTTCCTTGCAAGGAAGTGTCGCATTTACATTCATTTGAATCGTAGACGAGGAATGCATAACACTTCGCAATGAATATTATATCTTATCATGAAACATAGAAATGAGATGCGATATCGCGTTTTAAGGAGCATTAGAACACTATTGCTACGATAGGTAGACATTTGCAAACGCTATTTCCTTGCAAGGAAGTGTCGCATTTACATTCATTTGAAATGTAGACGAGGAATACATAACACTTCGCAAATCATATTATATCTTACCATGAAACATAGAAATGAGATGCGATATCGCGTTTTAAGAATCATAAGAACTCTATTGCTACGATACGTAGACTTCTGCAAGCGCTATTTCCTTGCAAGGAAGTGTCGCATTTACATTCAGTTGATGTGTAGACGAGGAATACATAACACTTCGCAAATCATATTATATCTTACCATGAAACATAGAAATGAGATGCGATATCGCGTTTTAAGAAGCATTAGAACTCTATTGCTACGATACGTAGACATCTGCAAACGCTATTTCCTTGCAAGGAAGTGTCGCATTTACATTCATTTGAAGTGTAGGCGAGGAATACATGACACTTCGCAAATCATATTATATCTTACCATGAAACATAGAAATGAGATGCGATATCGCGTTTTAAGAAGCATTAGAACTCTATTACTACGATACGTAGACATCTGCAAACGCTATTTCCTTGCAAGGAAGTGTCGCATTTACATTCATTTGATGTGTAGACGAGGAATACATAACACTTCGCAAATCATATTATATCTTACCATGAAACATAGAAATGAGATGCGATATCACGTTTTAAGAATCATAAGAACTCTATTGCTACGATACGTAGACATCTGCAAACGCTATTTCCTTGCAAAGAAGTGTCGCATTTACATTCATTTGAAGTGTAGACGAGGAATACATAACACTTCGCATATCATATTATATCTTACCATGAAATATAGAAATGAGATGCGATATCGCGTTTTAAGAAGCATTAGAACTCTATTGCTACGATACCTAGACATCTGCAGACGCTATTTCCTAGCAAGGAAGTGTCGCATTTACATTCATTTGAAGTGTAGACGAGGAATACATAACACTTCGCAAGTCATATTATATCTTACCATGAAACATAGAAATGAGATGCGATATCGCGTTTTAAGAAGCATTAGAACTCTATTGCTACGATACCTAGACATCTGCAGACGCTATTTCCTAGCAAGGAAGTGTCGCATTTACATTCATTTGAAGTGTAGACGAGGAATACATAACACTTCGCAAGTCATATTATATCTTACCATGAAACATAGAAATGAGATGCGATATCGCGTCTTAAGAAGCATTAGAACTCTATTGCTACGATACGTAGACATCTGCAAAGGCTATTTCCTAGCAAGGAAGTGTCGCATTTACATTCATTTGAAGTGTAGACGAGGAATACATAACACTTCGCAAATCATATTATATCTTACCATGAAACATAGAAATGAGATGCGATATCGCGTTTTAAGAAGCATTAGAACTCTATTGCTACGATACGTAGACATCTGCAAACGCTATTTCCTTGCAAGGAAGTGTCGCATTTACATTCATTTGAAGTGTAGACGAGGAATGCATGACACTTCGCAAATCATATTATATCTTATCATGAAACATAGAAATGAGATGCGATATCGCGTTTTAAGAAGCATTAGAACACTATTGCTACGACAGGTAGACATTTGCAAACGCTATTTCCTTGCAAGGAAGTGTCGCATTTACATTCATTTGAAGTGTAGGCGAGGAATACATAACACTTCGCAAATCATATTATATCTTACCATGAAACATAGAAATGAGATGCGATATCGCGTTTTAAGAAGCATTAGAACTCTATTTCTACGATACCTAGACATCTGCAGACGCTATTTCCTAGCAAGGAAGTGTCGCATTTACATTCATTTGAAGTGTAGACGAGGAATACATAACACTTCGCAAGTCATATTATATCTTACCATGAAACATAGAAATGAGATGCGATATCGCGTTTTAAGAAGCATTAGAACTCTATTGCTACGATACGTAGACATCTGCAAACGCTATTTCCCTGCAAGGAAGTGTCGCATTTACATTCATTTGATGTGTAGACGAGGAATACATAACACTTCGCAAATCATATTAAATCTTACCATGAAACATAGAAATGAGATGCGACATCGCGTTTTAAGCATCATAAGAACTCTATTGCTACGATACGTAGACATCTGCAAACGCTATTTCCTTGCAAGGAAGTGTCGCATTTACATTCATTTGAAGTGTAGACGAGGAATACATGACACTTCGCAAATCATATTATATCTTATCATGAAACATAGAAATGAGATGCGATATCGCGTTTTAAGAAGCATTAGAACACTATTGCTACGATAGGTAGACATTTGCAAACGCTATTTCCTTGCAAGGAAGTGTCGCATTTACATTCATTTGAAGTGTAGGCGAGGAATACATAACACTTCGCAAATCATATTATATCTTACCATGAAACATAGAAATGAGATGCGATATCGCGTTTTAAGAAGCATTAGAACTCTATTTCTACGATACCTAGACATCTGCAGACGCTATTTCCTAGCAAGGAAGTGTCGCATTTACATTCATTTGAAGTGTAGACGAGGAATACATAACACTTCGCAAGTCATATTATATCTTACCATGAAACATAGAAATGAGATGCGATATCGCGTTTTAAGAAGCATTAGAACTCTATTGCTACGATACATAGACATCTGCAAACGCTATTTCCTTGGAAGGAAGTGTCGCATTTACATTCATTTGATGTGTAGACGAGGAATACATAACACTTCGCAAATCATATTATATCTTACCATGAAAAATAGAAATGAGATGCGATATCGCGTTTTAAGAAGCATTAGAACTCTATTGCTACGATACGTAGACATCAGCAAACGCTATTTCCTTGCAAGGAAGTGTCGCATTTACATTCATTTGATGTGTAGACGAGGAATACATAACACTTCGCAAATCATATTATATCTTACCATGAAACATAGAAATGAGATGCGATATCACGTTTTAAGAATCATAAGAACTCTATTGCTACGATACGTAGACATCTGCAAACGCTATTTCCTTGGAAGGAAGTGTCGCATTTACATTCATTTGATGTGTAGACGAGGAATACATAACACTTCGCATATCATATTATATCTTACCATGAAATATAGAAATGAGATGCGATATCGCGTTTTAAGAAGCATTAGAACTCTATTGCTACGATACCTAGACATCTGCAGACGCTATTTCCTAGCAAGGAAGTGTCGCATTTACATTCATTTGAAGTGTAGACGAGGAATACATAACACTTCGCAAGTCATATTATATCTTACCATGAAACATAGAAATGAGATGCGATATCGCGTTTTAAGAAGCATTAGAACTCTATTGCTACGATACCTAGACATCTGCAGACGCTATTTCCTAGCAAGGAAGTGTCGCATTTACATTCATTTGAAGTGTAGACGAGGAATACATAACACTTCGCAAGTCATATTATATCTTACCATGAAACATAGAAATGAGATGCGATATCGCGTCTTAAGAAGCATTAGAACTCTATTGCTACGATACGTAGACATCTGCAAAGGCTATTTCCTAGCAAGGAAGTGTCGCATTTACATTCATTTGAAGTGTAGACGAGGAATACATAACACTTCGCAAATCATATTATATCTTACCATGAAACATAGAAATGAGATGCGATATCGCGTTTTAAGAAGCATTAGAACTCTATTGCTACGATACGTAGACATCTGCAAACGCTATTTCCTTGCAAGGAAGTGTCGCATTTACATTCATTTGAAGTGTAGACGAGGAATACATGACACTTCGCAAATCATATTATATCTTATCATGAAACATAGAAATGAGATGCGATATCGCGTTTTAAGAAGCATTAGAACACTATTGCTACGATAGGTAGACATTTGCAAACGCTATTTCCTTGCAAGGAAGTGTCGCATTTACATTCATTTGAAGTGTAGACGAGGAATACATGACACTTCGCAAATCATATTATATCTTATCATGAAACAAAGAAATGAGATGCGATATCGCGTTTTAAGAAGCATTAGAACACTATTGCTACGATAGGTAGACATTTGCAAACGCTATTTCCTTGCAAGGAAGTGTCGCATTTACACTCATTTGAAGTATAGAAGAGGAATACATAACACTTCGCAAATCATATTATATCTTACCATGAAACATAGAAATGAGATGCGATATCGCGTTTTAAGAAGCATTAGAACACTATTGCTACGATACGTAGACATCTGCAAACGCTATTTCCTTGCAAGGAAGTGTCGCATTTACATTCATTTGAAGTGTAGGCGAGGAATACATGACACTTCGCAAATCATATTATATCTTACCATGAAACATAGAAATGAGATGCGATATCGCGTTTTAAGAAGCATTAGAACTCTATTGCTACGATACGTAGACATCTGCAAACGCTATTTCCTTGCAAGGAAGTGTCGCATTTACATTCATTTGAAGTGTAGACGAGGAATACATAACACTTCGCAAGTCATATTATATCTTACCATGAAACATAGAAATGAGATGCGATATCGCGTTTTAAGAAGCATTAGAACTCTATTGCTACGATACGTAGACATCTGCAAACGCTATTTCCCTGCAAGGAAGTGTCGCATTTACATTCATTTGATGTGTAGACGAGGAATACATAACACTTCGCAAATCATATTAAATCTTACCATGAAACATAGAAATGAGATGCGACATCGCGTTTTAAGCATCATAAGAACTCTATTGCTACGATACGTAGACATCTGCAAACGCTATTTCCTTGCAAGGAAGTGTCGCATTTACATTCATTTGAAGTGTAGACGAGGAATACATGACACTTCGCAAATCATATTATATCTTATCATGAAACATAGAAATGAGATGCGATATCGCGTTTTAAGAAGCATTAGAACACTATTGCTACGATAGGTAGACATTTGCAAACGCTATTTCCTTGCAAGGAAGTGTCGCATTTACATTCATTTGAAGTGTAGGCGAGGAATACATAACACTTCGCAAATCATATTATATCTTACCATGAAACATAGAAATGAGATGCGATATCGCGTTTTAAGAAGCATTAGAACTCTATTTCTACGGTACCTAGACATCTGCAGACGCTATTTCCTAGCAAGGAAGTGTCGCATTTACATTCATTTGAAGTGTAGACGAGGAATACATAACACTTCGCAAGTCATATTATATCTTACCATGAAACATAGAAATGAGATGCGATATCGCGTTTTAAGAAGCATTAGAACTCTATTGCTACGATACATAGACATCTGCAAACGCTATTTCCTTGGAAGGAAGTGTCGCATTTACATTCATTTGATGTGTAGACGAGGAATACATAACACTTCGCAAATCATATTATATCTTACCATGAAAAATAGAAATGAGATGCGATATCGCGTTTTAAGAAGCATTAGAACTCTATTGCTACGATACGTAGACATCAGCAAACGCTATTTCCTTGCAAGGAAGTGTCGCATTTACATTCATTTGATGTGTAGACGAGGAATACATAACACTTCGCAAATCATATTATATCTTACCATGAAACATAGAAATGAGATGCGATATCACGTTTTAAGAATCATAAGAACTCTATTGCTACGATACGTAGACATCTGCAAACGCTATTTCCTTGGAAGGAAGTGTCGCATTTACATTCATTTGATGTGTAGACGAGGAATACATAACACTTCGCATATCATATTATATCTTACCATGAAATATAGAAATGAGATGCGATATCGCGTTTTAAGAAGCATTAGAACACTATTGCTACGATAGGTAGACATTTGCAAACGCTATTTCCTTGCAAGGAAGTGTCGCATTTACATTCATTTGAAGTGTAGGCGAGGAATACATAACACTTCGCAAGTCATATTATATCTTACCATGAAACATAGAAATGAGATGCGATATCGCGTTTTAAGAAGCATTAGAACTCTATTGCTACGATACGTAGACATCTGCAAACGCTATTTCCCTGCAAGGAAGTGTCGCATTTACATTCATTTGATGTGTAGACGAGGAATACATAACACTTCGCAAATCATATTAAATCTTACCATGAAACATAGAAATGAGATGCGACATCGCGTTTTAAGCATCATAAGAACTCTATTGCTACGATACGTAGACATCTGCAAACGCTATTTCCTTGCAAGGAAGTGTCGCATTTACATTCATTTGAAGTGTAGACGAGGAATACATGACACTTCGCAAATCATATTATATCTTATCATGAAACATAGAAATGAGATGCGATATCGCGTTTTAAGAAGCATTAGAACTCTATTGCTACGATACATAGACATCTGCAAACGCTATTTCCTTGGAAGGAAGTGTCGCATTTACATTCATTTGATGTGTAGACGAGGAATACATAACACTTCGCAAATCATATTATATCTTACCATGAAAAATAGAAATGAGATGCGATATCGCGTTTTAAGAAGCATTAGAACTCTATTGCTACGATACGTAGACATCAGCAAACGCTATTTCCTTGCAAGGAAGTGTCGCATTTACATTCATTTGATGTGTAGACGAGGAATACATAACACTTCGCAAATCATATTATATCTTACCATGAAACATAGAAATGAGATGCGATATCACGTTTTAAGAATCATAAGAACTCTATTGCTACGATACGTAGACATCTGCAAACGCTATTTCCTTGGAAGGAAGTGTCGCATTTACATTCATTTGATGTGTAGACGAGGAATACATAACACTTCGCATATCATATTATATCTTACCATGAAATATAGAAATGAGATGCGATATCGCGTTTTAAGAAGCATTAGAACTCTATTGCTACGATACCTAGACATCTGCAGACGCTATTTCCTAGCAAGGAAGTGTCGCATTTACATTCATTTGAAGTGTAGACGAGGAATACATAACACTTCGCAAGTCATATTATATCTTACCATGAAACATAGAAATGAGATGCGATATCGCGTTTTAAGAAGCATTAGAACTCTATTGCTACGATACCTAGACATCTGCAGACGCTATGTCCTAGCAAGGAAGTGTCGCATTTACATTCATTTGAAGTGTAGACGAGGAATACATAACACTTCGCAAGTCATATTATATCTTACCATGAAACATAGAAATGAGATGCGATATCGCGTCTTAAGAAGCATTAGAACTCTATTGCTACGATACGTAGACATCTGCAAAGGCTATTTCCTAGCAAGGAAGTGTCGCATTTACATTCATTTGAAGTGTAGACGAGGAATACATAACACTTCGCAAATCATATTATATCTTACCATGAAACATAGAAATGAGATGCGATATCGCGTTTTAAGAAGCATTAGAACTCTATTGCTACGATACGTAGACATCTGCAAACGCTATTTCCTTGCAAGGAAGTGTCGCATTTACATTCATTTGAAGTGTAGACGAGGAATACATGACACTTCGCAAATCATATTATATCTTATCATGAAACATAGAAATGAGATGCGATATCGCGTTTTAAGAAGCATTAGAACACTATTGCTACGATAGGTAGACATTTGCAAACGCTATTTCCTTGCAAGGAAGTGTCGCATTTACATTCATTTGAAGTGTAGACGAGGAATACATGACACTTCGCAAATCATATTATATCTTATCATGAAACAAAGAAATGAGATGCGATATCGCGTTTTAAGAAGCATTAGAACACTATTGCTACGATAGGTAGACATTTGCAAACGCTATTTCCTTGCAAGGAAGTGTCGCATTTACACTCATTTGAAGTATAGAAGAGGAATACATAACACTTCGCAAATCATATTATATCTTACCATGAAACATAGAAATGAGATGCGATATCGCGTTTTAAGAAGCATTAGAACACTATTGCTACGATACGTAGACATCTGCAAACGCTATTTCCTTGCAAGGAAGTGTCGCATTTACATTCATTTGAAGTGTAGGCGAGGAATACATGACACTTCGCAAATCATATTATATCTTACCATGAAACATAGAAATGAGATGCGATATCGCGTTTTAAGAAGCATTAGAACTCTATTGCTACGATACGTAGACATCTGCAAACGCTATTTCCTTGCAAGGAAGTGTCGCATTTACATTCATTTGATGTGTAGACGAGGAATACATAACACTTCGCAAATCATAATATATCTTACCATGAAACATAGAAATGAGATGCGATATCACGTTTTAAGAATCATAAGAACTCTATTGCTACGATACGTAGACATCTGCAAACGCTATTTCCTTGCAAAGAAGTGTCGCATTTACATTCATTTGAAGTGTAGACGAGGAATACATAACACTTCGCAAATCATATTATATCTTACCATGAAATATAGAAATGAGATGCGATATCGCGTTTTAGGAAGCATTAGAACTCTATTGCTACGATACCTAGACATCTGCAGACGCTATTTCCTAGCAAGGAAGTGTCGCATTTACATTCATTTGAAGTGTAGACGAGGAATACATAACACTTCGCAAGTCATATTATATCTTACCATGAAACATAGAAATGAGATGCGATATCGCGTTTTAAGAAGCATTAGAACTCTATTGCTACGATACCTAGACATCTGCAGACGCTATTTCCTAGCAAGGAAGTGTCGCATTTACATTCATTTGAAGTGTAGACGAGGAATACATAACACTTCGCAAATCATTTTATACCTTACCATGAAACATAGAAATGGGATGCGATCTCGCGTTTTTAGAAGCATTAGAAATCTATTGCTACGATACGTAGGCATCTGCAAACGCTATTTCCTAGCGAGAAAGTGTCGCATTCACATTCATTTGAAGTGTAGAAGAGGAAAACATAACACTTCGCAAATCATATTATATCTTACCATGAAACATAGAAATGAGATGCGATATCGCGATTTAAGAAGCATTAGAACTCTATTGCTACGATACGTAGAAATTTGCAAACGCTATTTCCTTGCAAGGAAGTGTCGCATTTACATTCATTTGAAGTGTAGACGAGGAATCCATAACACTTCGCAAATCATATTATATCTTACCATGAAACATAGAAATGAGATGCGATATCGCGTTTTAAGAAGCATTAGAACTCTATTGCTACGATACCTAGACATCTGCAGACGCTATTTCCTAGCAAGGAAGTGTCGCATTTACATTCATTTGAAGTGTAGACGAGGAATACATAACACGTCGCAAGTCATATTATATCTTACCATGAAACATAGAAATGAGATGCGATACCGCGTTTTAAGAAGCATTAGAACTCTATTGCTACGATACGTAGACATCTGAAAACGCTATTTCCTTGCAAGGAAGTGTCGCATTTACATTCATTTGAAGTGTAGACGAGGAATACATAACACTTCGCAAATCATATTATATCTTACCATGAAACATAGAAATGAGATGCGATATCGCGTTTTAAGAAGCATTAGAACTCTATTGCTACGATACCTAGACATCTGCACACGCTATTTCCTAGCAAGGAAGTGTCGCATTTACATTCATTTGAAGTGTAGACGAGGAATACATAACACTTCGCAAATCATATTATATCTTACCATGAAACATAGAAATGAGATGCGATATCGCGTTTTAAGAAGCATTAGAACTCTATTGCTACGATACGTAGACATCTGCAAACGCTACTTCCTTGCAAGGAAGTGTCGCATTTACATTCATTTGAAGTGTAGACGAGGAATACATGACACTTCGCAAATCATATTATATCTTACCATGAAACATAGAAATGAGATGCGATATCGCGTTTTAAGAAGCATTAGAACTCTATTGCTACGATACGTAGACATCTGCAAACGCTATTTCCTTGCAAGGAAGTGTCGCATTTACATTCATTTGATGTGTAGACGAGGAATACATAGCACTTCGCAAATCATATTATATCTTACCATGAAACATAGAAATGAGATGCGATATCGCGTTTTAAGAATCATAAGAACTCTATTGCTACGATACGTAGACATCTGCAAACGCTATTTCCTTGCAAAGAAGTGTCGCATTTACATTCATTTGATGTGTAGACGAGGAATTCATAACACTTCGCAAATCATATTATATCTTGCCATGAAACATAGAAATGAGATGCGATATCGCGTTTTAAGAATCATAAGAACACTATTGCTACGATACGTAGACATCTGCAAACGCTATTTCCTTGCAAAGAAGTGCCGCATTTACATTCATTTGATGTGTAGACGAGGAATACATAACACTTCGCAAATCATATTATATCTTACCATGAAACATAGAAATGAGATGCGATATCGCGTTTTAAGAAGCATTAGAACTCTATTGCTACGATACGTAGACATCTGCAAACGCTATTTCCCTGCAAGGAAGTGTCGCATTTACATTCATTTGATGTGTAGACGAGGAATACATAACACTTCGCAAATCATATTAAATCTTACCATGAAACATAGAAATGAGATGCGACATCGCGTTTTAAGCATCATAAGAACTCTATTGCTACGATACGTAGACATCTGCAAACGCTATTTCCTTGCAAGGAAGTGTCGCATTTACATTCATTTGAAGTGTAGACGAGGAATACATGACACTTCGCAAATCATATTATATCTTATCATGAAACATAGAAATGAGATGCGATATCGCGTTTTAAGAAGCATTAGAACACTATTGCTACGATAGGTAGACATTTGCAAACGCTATTTCCTTGCAAGGAAGTGTCGCATTTACATTCATTTGAAGTGTAGGCGAGGAATACATAACACTTCGCAAATCATATTATATCTTACCATGAAACATAGAAATGAGATGCGATATCGCGTTTTAAGAAGCATTAGAACTCTATTTCTACGATACCTAGACATCTGCAGACGCTATTTCCTAGCAAGGAAGTGTCGCATTTACATTCATTTGAAGTGTAGACGAGGAATACATAACACTTCGCAAGTCATATTATATCTTACCATGAAACATAGAAATGAGATGCGATATCGCGTTTTAAGAAGCATTAGAACTCTATTGCTACGATACATAGACATCTGCAAACGCTATTTCCTTGGAAGGAAGTGTCGCATTTACATTCATTTGATGTGTAGACGAGGAATACATAACACTTCGCAAATCATATTATATCTTACCATGAAAAATAGAAATGAGATGCGATATCGCGTTTTAAGAAGCATTAGAACTCTATTGCTACGATACGTAGACATCAGCAAACGCTATTTCCTTGCAAGGAAGTGTCGCATTTACATTCATTTGATGTGTAGACGAGGAATACATAACACTTCGCAAATCATATTATATCTTACCATGAAACATAGAAATGAGATGCGATATCACGTTTTAAGAATCATAAGAACTCTATTGCTACGATACGTAGACATCTGCAAACGCTATTTCCTTGGAAGGAAGTGTCGCATTTACATTCATTTGATGTGTAGACGAGGAATACATAACACTTCGCATATCATATTATATCTTACCATGAAATATAGAAATGAGATGCGATATCGCGTTTTAAGAAGCATTAGAACTCTATTGCTACGATACCTAGACATCTGCAGACGCTATTTCCTAGCAAGGAAGTGTCGCATTTACATTCATTTGAAGTGTAGACGAGGAATACATAACACTTCGCAAGTCATATTATATCTTACCATGAAACATAGAAATGAGATGCGATATCGCGTTTTAAGAAGCATTAGAACTCTATTGCTACGATACCTAGACATCTGCAGACGCTATTTCCTAGCAAGGAAGTGTCGCATTTACATTCATTTGAAGTGTAGACGAGGAATACATAACACTTCGCAAGTCATATTATATCTTACCATGAAACATAGAAATGAGATGCGATATCGCGTCTTAAGAAGCATTAGAACTCTATTGCTACGATACGTAGACATCTGCAAAGGCTATTTCCTAGCAAGGAAGTGTCGCATTTACATTCATTTGAAGTGTAGACGAGGAATACATAACACTTCGCAAATCATATTATATCTTACCATGAAACATAGAAATGAGATGCGATATCGCGTTTTAAGAAGCATTAGAACTCTATTGCTACGATACGTAGACATCTGCAAACGCTATTTCCTTGCAAGGAAGTGTCGCATTTACATTCATTTGAAGTGTAGACGAGGAATACATGACACTTCGCAAATCATATTATATCTTATCATGAAACATAGAAATGAGATGCGATATCGCGTTTTAAGAAGCATTAGAACACTATTGCTACGATAGGTAGACATTTGCAAACGCTATTTCCTTGCAAGTAAGTGTCGCATTTACATTCATTTGAAGTGTAGACGAGGAATACATGACACTTCGCAAATCATATTATATCTTATCATGAAACAAAGAAATGAGATGCGATATCGCGTTTTAAGAAGCATTAGAACACTATTGCTACGATAGGTAGACATTTGCAAACGCTATTTCCTTGCAAGGAAGTGTCGCATTTACACTCATTTGAAGTATAGAAGAGGAATACATAACACTTCGCAAATCATATTATATCTTACCATGAAACATAGAAATGAGATGCGATATCGCGTTTTAAGAAGCATTAGAACACTATTGCTACGATACGTAGACATCTGCAAACGCTATTTCCTTGCAAGGAAGTGTCGCATTTACATTCATTTGAAGTGTAGGCGAGGAATACATGACACTTCGCAAATCATATTATATCTTACCATGAAACATAGAAATGAGATGCGATATCGCGTTTTAAGAAGCATTAGAACTCTATTGCTACGATACGTAGACATCTGCAAACGCTATTTCCTTGCAAGGAAGTGTCGCATTTACATTCATTTGATGTGTAGACGAGGAATACATAACACTTCGCAAATCATAATATATCTTACCATGAAACATAGAAATGAGATGCGATATCACGTTTTAAGAATCATAAGAACTCTATTGCTACGATACGTAGACATCTGCAAACGCTATTTCCTTGCAAAGAAGTGTCGCATTTACATTCATTTGAAGTGTAGACGAGGAATACATAACACTTCGCAAATCATATTATATCTTACCATGAAATATAGAAATGAGATGCGATATCGCGTTTTAGGAAGCATTAGAACTCTATTGCTACGATACCTAGACATCTGCAGACGCTATTTCCTAGCAAGGAAGTGTCGCATTTACATTCATTTGAAGTGTAGACGAGGAATACATAACACTTCGCAAGTCATATTATATCTTACCATGAAACATAGAAATGAGATGCGATATCGCGTTTTAAGAAGCATTAGAACTCTATTGCTACGATACCTAGACATCTGCAGACGCTATTTCCTAGCAAGGAAGTGTCGCATTTACATTCATTTGAAGTGTAGACGAGGAATACATAACACTTCGCAAATCATTTTATACCTTACCATGAAACATAGAAATGGGATGCGATCTCGCGTTTTTAGAAGCATTAGAAATCTATTGCTACGATACGTAGGCATCTGCAAACGCTATTTCCTTGCAAAGAAGTGTCGCATTTACATTCATTTGATGTGTAGACGAGGAATTCATAACACTTCGCAAATCATGTTATATCTTGCCATGAAACATAGAAATGAGATGCGATATCGCGTTTTAAGAATCATAAGAACACTATTGCTACGATACGTAGACATCTGCAAACGCTATTTCCTTGCAAAGAAGTGCCGCATTTACATTCATTTGATGTGTAGACGAAGAATACATAACACTTCGCAAATCATATTATATCTTACCATGAAACATAGAAATGAGATGCGATATCGCGTTTTAAGAATCATAAGAACTCTATTGCTACGATACGTAGACATCTGCAAACGCTATTTCCTTGCAAGGAAGTGTCGCATTTACATTCATTTGAAGTGTAGACGAGGAATACATGACACTTCGCAAATCATATTATATCTTACCATGAAACATAGAAATGAGATGCGATATCGCGTTTTAAGAAGCATTAGAACTCTATTGCTACGATACGTAGACATCTGCAAACGCTATTTCCTTGCAAGGAAGTGTCGCATTTACATTCATTTGATGTGTAGACGAGGAATACATAACACTTCGCAAATCATATTATATCTTACCATGAAACATAGTAATGAGATGCGATATCGCGTTTTAAGAATCATAAGAACTCTATTGCTACGATACGTAGACATCTGCAAACGCTATTTCCTTGCAAAGAAGTGTCGCATTTACATTCATTTGATGTGTAGACGAGGAATTCATAACACTTCGCAAATCATATTATATCTTACCATGAAACATAGAAATGAGATGCGATATCGCGTTTTAAGAATCATAAGAACACTATTGCTACGATACGTAGACATCTGCAAACGCTATTTCCTTGCAAAGAAGTGTCGCATTTACATTCATTTGATGTGTAGACGAGGAATACATAACACTTCGCAAATCATATTATATCTTACCATGAAACATAGAAATGAGATGCGATATCGCGTTTTAAGAATCATAAGAACTCTATTGCTACGATACGTAGACATCTGCAAACGCTATTTCCTTGCAAAGAAGTGTCGCATTTACATTCATTTGAATCGTAGACGAGGAATGCATAACACTTCACAATGAATATTATATCTTATCATGAAACATAGACATGAGATGCAATATCTCGTTTTAAGAAGCATTTGAACTCTATTGCTTCGATACGTAGACATCTGCAAACGCTATTTCCTTGCAAGGAAGTGTCGCATTTACATTCATTTGATGTGTAGACGAGGAATACATAACACTTCGCAAATCATATTATATCTTGCCATGAAACATAGAAATGAGATGCGATATCGCGTTTTAAGAATCATAAGAACACTATTGCTACGATACGTAGACATCTGCAAACGCTATTTCCTTGCAAAGAAGTGCCGCATTTACATTCATTTGATGTGTAGACGAAGAATACATAACACTTCGCAAATCATATTATATCTTACCATGAAACATAGAAATGAGATGCGATATCGCGTTTTAAGAATCATAAGAACTCTATTGCTACGATACGTAGACATCTGCAAACGCTATTTCCTTGCAAGGAAGTGTCGCATTTACATTCATTTGAAGTGTAGACGAGGAATACATGACACTTCGCAAATCATATTATATCTTACCATGAAACATAGAAATGAGATGCGATATCGCGTTTTAAGAAGCATTAGAACTCTATTGCTACGATACGTAGACATCTGCAAACGCTATTTCCTTGCAAGGAAGTGTCGCATTTACATTCATTTGATGTGTAGACGAGGAATACATAACACTTCGCAAATCATATTATATCTTACCATGAAACATAGTAATGAGATGCGATATCGCGTTTTAAGAATCATAAGAACTCTATTGCTACGATACGTAGACATCTGCAAACGCTATTTCCTTGCAAAGAAGTGTCGCATTTACATTCATTTGATGTGTAGACGAGGAATTCATAACACTTCGCAAATCATATTATATCTTACCATGAAACATAGAAATGAGATGCGATATCGCGTTTTAAGAATCATAAGAACACTATTGCTACGATACGTAGACATCTGCAAACGCTATTTCCTTGCAAAGAAGTGTCGCATTTACATTCATTTGATGTGTAGACGAGGAATACATAACACTTCGCAAATCATATTATATCTTACCATGAAACATAGAAATGAGATGCGATATCGCGTTTTAAGAATCATAAGAACTCTATTGCTACGATACGTAGACATCTGCAAACGCTATTTCCTTGCAAAGAAGTGTCGCATTTACATTCATTTGAATCGTAGACGAGGAATGCATAACACTTCACAATGAATATTATATCTTATCATGAAACATAGACATGAGATGCAATATCTCGTTTTAAGAAGCATTTGAACTCTATTGCTTCGATACGTAGACATCTGCAAACGCTATTTCCTTGCAAGGAAGTGTCGCATTTACATTCATTTGATGTGTAGACGAGGAATACATAACACTTCGCAAATCATATTATATCTTACCATGAAACATAGAAATGAGATGCGATATCGCGTTTTAAGAAGCATTAGAACTCTATTGCTACGATACGTAGACATTTGCAAACGCTATTTCCTTGCAAGGAAGTGTCGCATTTACATTCATTTGAAGTGTAGACGAGGAATACATAACACTTCGCATATCATATTATATCTTACCATGAAACATAGAAATGGGATGCGATATCGCGTTTTAAGAAGCATTAGAACTCTATTGCTACGATACCTAGACATCTGCAGACGCTATTTCCTAGCAAGGAAGTGTCGCATTTACATTCATTTGAAGTGTAGACGAGGAATACATAACACTTCGCAAATCATTTTATACCTTACCATGAAACATAGAAATGGGATGCGATCTCGCGTTTTTAGAAGCATTAGAAATCTATTGCTACGATACGTAGGCATCTGCAAACGCTATTTCCTAGCGAGAAAGTGTCGCATTCACATTCATTTGAAGTGTAGAAGAGGAAAACATAACACTTCGCAAATCATATTATATCTTACCATGAAACATAGAAATGAGATGCGATATCGCGATTTAAGAAGCATTAGAACTCTATTGCTACGATACGTAGAAATTTGCAAACGCTATTTCCTTGCAAGGAAGTGTCGCATTTACATTCATTTGAAGTGTAGACGAGGAATACATAACACTTCGCAAATCATATTATATCTTACCATGAAACATAGAAATGAGATGCGATATCGCGTTTTAAGAAGCATTGGAACTCTATTGCTACGATACCTAGACATCTGCAGACGCTATTTCCTAGCAAGGAAGTGTCGCATTTACATTCATTTGAAGTGTAGACGAGGAATACATAACACTTCGCAAATCATATTATATCTTACCATGAAACATAGAAATGAGATGCGATATCGCGTTTTAAGAATCATAAGAACACTATTGCTACGATACGTAGACATCTGCAAACGCTATTTCCTTGCAAAGAAGTGTCGCATTTACATTCATTTGATGTGTAGACGAGGAATACATAACACTTCGCAAATCATATTATATCTTACCATGAAACATAGAAATGAGATGCGATATCGCGTTTTAAGAATCATAAGAACTCTATTGCTACGATACGTAGACATCTGCAAACGCTATTTCCTTGCAAAGAAGTGTCGCATTTACATTCATTTGAATCGTAGACGAGGAATGCATAACACTTCACAATGAATATTATACCTTATCATGAAACATAGATATGAGATGCTATATCTCGTTTTAAGAAGCATTTGAACTCTATTGCTTCGATACGTAGACATCTGCAAACGCTATTTCCTTGCAAGGAAGTGTCGCATTTACATTCATTTGATGTGTAGACGAGGAATACATAACACTTCGCAAATAATATTATATCTTACCATGAAACATAGAAATGAGATGCGATATCGCGTTTTAAGAATCATAAGAACTTTATTGCTACGATACGTAGACATCTGCAAACGCTATTTCCTTGCAAAGAAGTGTCGCATTTACATTCATTTGAAGTGTAGACGAGGAATACATAACACTTCGCAAATCATATTATATCTTACCATGAAACACAGAAATGAGATGCGATATCGCGTTTTAAGAATCATAAGAGCTCTATTGCTACGATACGTAGACATCTGCAAGCGCTGTTTCCTTGCAAGGAAGTGTCGCATTTACATTCAGTTGATGTGTAGACGAGGAATACATAACACTTCGCAAATCATATTATATCTTACCATGAAAGATAGAAATGAGATGCGATATCGCGTTTCAAGAAGCATTAGAACTCTATTGCTACGATAGGTAGACATTTGCAAACGCCATTTCCTTGCAAGGAAGTGTCGCATTTACATTCAGTTGATGTGTAGACGAGGAATACATAACACTTCGCAAATCATATTATATCTTACCATGAAACATAGAAATGAGATGCGATATCACGTTTTAAGAATCATAAGAACTCTATTGCTACGATACGTAGACATCTGCAAACGCTATTTCCTTGCAAAGAAGTGTCGCACTTACATTCATTTGATGTGTAGACGAGGAATACATAACACATCGCAAATCATATTATATCTTACCATGAAACATAGAAATGAGATGCGATATCGCGTTTTAAGAATCATAAGAACTCTATTGCTACGATACGTAGACATCTGCAAACGCTATTTCCTTGCAAAGAAGTGTCGCATTTACATTCATTTGATGTGTAGACGAGGAATACATAACACTTCGCAAATCATATTATATCTTACCATGAAACATAGAAATGAGATGCGATATCGCGTTTTAAGAATCATAAGAACACTATTGCTACGATACGTAGACATCTGCAAACGCTATTTCCTTGCAAGGAAGTGTCGCATTTACATTCATTTGAAGTGTAGACGAGGAATACATAACACTTCGCAAATCATATTATATCTTACCATGAAATATAGAAATGAGATGCGATATCGCGTTTTAAGAAGCATTAGAACTCTATTGCTACGATACCTAGACATCTGCAGACGCTATTTCCTAGCAAGGAAGTGTCGCATTTACATTCATTTGAAGTGTAGACGAGGAATACATAACACTTCGCAAGTCATATTATATCTTACCATGAAACATAGAAATGAGATGCGATATCGCGTTTTAAGAAGCATTAGAACTCTATTGCTACGATACGTAGACATCTGCAAACGCTATTTCCTTGCAAGGAAGTGTCGCATTTACATTCATTTGAAGTGTAGACGAGGAATACATGACACTTCGCAAATCATATTATATCTTACCATGAAACATAGAAATGAGATGCGATATCGCGTTTTAAGAATCATAAGAACTCTATTGCTACGATACGTAGACATCTGCAAACGCTATTTCCTTGCAAAGAAGTGTCGCACTTACATTCATTTGATGTGTAGACGAGGAATACATAACACTTCGCAAATCATATTATATCTTACCATGAAACATAGAAATGAGATGCGATATCGCGTTTTAAGAATCATAAGAACACTATTGCTACGATACGTAGACATCTGCAAACGCTATTTCCTTGCAAGGAAGTGTCGCATTTACATTCATTTGAAGTGTAGACGAGGAATACATAACACTTCGCAAATCATATTATATCTTACCATGAAATATAGAAATGAGATGCGATATCGCGTTTTAAGAAGCATTAGAACTCTATTGCTACGATACCTAGACATCTGCAGACGCTATTTCCTAGCAAGGAAGTGTCGCATTTACATTCATTTGAAGTGTAGACGAGGAATACATGACACTTCGCAAATCATATTATATCTTACCATGAAACATAGAAATGAGATGCGATATCGCGTATTAAGAAGCATTAGAACTCTATTGATACGATACGTAGACATCTGCAAACGCTATTTCCTTGCAAGGAAGTGTCGCATTTACATTCATTTGAAGTGTAGACGAGGAATACATGACACTTCGCAAATCATATTATATCTTACCATGAAACATAGAAATGAGATGCGATATCGCGTTTTAAGAAGCATTAGAACTCTATTGCTACGATACGTAGACATCTGCAAACGCTATTTCCTTGCAAGGAAGTGTCGCATTTACATTCATTTGATGTGTAGACGAGGAATACATAACACATCGCAAATCATATTATATCTTACCATGAAACATAGAAATGAGATGCGATATCGCGTTTTAAGAATCATAAGAACTCTATTGCTACGATACGTAGACATCTGCAAACGCTATTTCCTTGCAAAGAAGTGTCGCATTTACATTCATTTGATGTGTAGACGAGGAATACTTAACACTTCGCAAATCATATTATATCTTACCATGAAACATAGAAATGAGATGCGATATCGCGTTTTAAGAATCATAAGAACACTATTGCTACGATACGTAGACATCTGCAAACGCTATTTCCTTGCAAGGAAGTGTCGCATTTACATTCATTTGAAGTGTAGACGAGGAATACATAACACTTCGCAAATCATATTATATCTTACCATGAAATATAGAAATGAGATGCGATATCGCGTTTTAAGAAGCATTAGAACTCTATTGCTACGATACCTAGACATCTGCAGACGCTATTTCCTAGCAAGGAAGTGTCGCATTTACATTCATTTGAAGTGTAGACGAGGAATACATAACACTTCGCAAGTCATATTATATCTTACCATGAAACATAGAAATGAGATGCGATATCGCGTTTTAAGAAGCATTAGAACTCTATTGCTACGATACGTAGACATCTGCAAACGCTATTTCCTTGCAAGGAAGTGTCGCATTTACATTCATTTGATGTGTAGACGAGGAATACATAACACTTCGCAAATCATATTATATCTTACCATGAAACATAGAAATGAGATGCGATATCGCGTTTTAAGAATCATAAGAACACTATTGCTACGATACGTAGACATCTGCAAACGCTATTTCCTTGCAAGGAAGTGTCGCATTTACATTCATTTGAAGTGTAGACGAGGAATACATAACACTTCGCAAATCATATTATATCTTACCATGAAATATAGAAATGAGATGCGATATCGCGTTTTAAGAAGCATTAGAACTCTATTGCTACGATACCTAGACATCTGCAGACGCTATTTCCTAGCAAGGAAGTGTCGCATTTACATTCATTTGAAGTGTAGACGAGGAATACATAACACTTCGCAAGTCATATTATATCTTACCATGAAACATAGAAATGAGATGCGATATCGCGTTTTAAGAAGCATTAGAACTCTATCGCTACGATACGTAGACATCTGCAAACGCTATTTCCTTGCAAGGAAGTGTCGCATTTACATTCATTTGATGTGTAGACGAGGAATACATAACACTTCGCAAATCATATTATATCTTACCATGAAACATAGAAATGAGATGCGATATCGCGTTTTAAGAATCATAAGAACACTATTGCTACGATACGTAGACATCTGCAAACGCTATTTCCTTGCAAAGAAGTGTCGCATTTACATTCATTTGAATCGTAGACGAGGAATGCATAACACTTCACAATAAATATTATATCTTATCATGAAACATAGATATGAGATGCAATATCTCGTTTTAAGAAGCATTTGAACTCTATAGCTTCGATACTTAGACATCTGCAAACGCTATTTCCTTGCAAGGAAGTGTCGCATTTACATTCATTTGAAGTGTAGACGAGGAATACATGACACTTCGCAAATCATATTATATCTTATCATGAAACACAGAAATGAGATGCGATATCGCGTTTTAAGAAGCATTAGAACTCTATTGCTACGATACCTAGACATCTGCAGACGCTATTTCCTTGCAAAGAAGTGTCGCATTTACTTTCAGTTGATGTGTAGACGAGGAATACATAACACTTCGCAAATCATATTATATCTTACCATGAAACATAGAAATGTGATGCGATATCGCGTTTTAAGAAGCATTAGAACTCTATTGCTACGATACGTAGACATCTGCAAACGCTATTTACTTGCAAGGAAGTGTCGCATTTACATTCATTTGAAGTGTAGACGAGGAATACATGACACTTCGCAAATCATATTATATCTTATCATGAAACATAGAAATGAGATGCGATATCGCGATTTAAGAAGCATTAGAACACTACTGCTACGATAGGTAGACATTTGCAAACGCTATTTCCTTGCAAGGAAGTGTCGCATTTACATTCATTTGAAGTGTAGACGATGAATACATAACACTTCGCAAATCATATTATATCTTTCCATGAAACATAGAAATGAGATGCGATAGCGCGTTTTAAGAAGCATTAGAACTCTATTGCTACGATACGTAGACATCTGCAAACGCTATTTCCTTGCAAGGAAGTGTCGCATTTACATTCATTTGAAGTGAAGACGAGGAATACATGACACTTAGCAAATCATATTATATCTTATCATGAAACATAGAAATGAGATGCGATATCGCGTTTTAAGAAGCATTAGAACACTATTGCTACGATAGGTAGACATTTGCAAACGCTATTTCCTTGCAAGGAAGTGTCGCATTTACATTCATTTGAAGTGTAGACGAGGAATACACAACACTTCGCAAATCATATTATATCTTACCATGAAACATAAAAATGAGATGCGATATCGCGTTTTAAGAAGCATTAGAACTCTATTGCTACGATACCTAGACATCTGCAGACGCTATTTCCTAGCAATGAAGTGTCGCATTTACATTCATTTGAAGTGTAGACGAGGAATACATAACACTTCGCAAGTCATATTATATCTAACCATGAAACATAGAAATGAGATGCGATATCGCGTTTTAAGAAGCATTAGAACTCTATTGCTACGATACGTAGACATCTGCAAACGCTATTTCCTTGCAAGGAAGTGTCGCATTTACATTCATTTGATGTGTAGACCAGGAATACATAACACTTCGCAAATCATATTATATCTTACCATGAAACATAGAAATGAGATGCGATATCGCGTTTTAAAAAGCATTAGAACTCTATTGCTACGATACGTAGACATCTGCAAACGCTATTTCCTTGCAAGGAAGTGTCGCATTTACATTCATTTGAAGTGTAGACGAGGAATACATAACACTTCGCAAATCATATTATATCTTACCATGAAACATAGAAATGAGATGTGATATCGCGTTTTAAGAAGCATTAGAACTCTATTGCTACGATACGTAGACATCTGCAAACGCTATTTCCTTGCAAGGAAGTGTCGCATTTACATTCATTTGAAGTGTAGACGAGGAATACATAACACTTCGCAAATCATATTATATCTTACCATGAAACATAGAAATGAGATGCGATATCGCGTTTTAAGAAAAATTAGAAATCCATTGCTACGATACGTAGACATCTGCAAACGTTATTTCCTTGCAAGGAAGTGTCGCATTTACATTCATTTGAAGTGTAGACGAGGAATACATGACACTTCGCAGATCATATTATATCTTACCATGAAACATAGAAATGAGATGCGATATCGCGTTTTAAGAATCATAAGAACTCTATTGCTACGATACGTAGACATCTGCAAACGCTATTTCCTTGCAAGGAAGTGTCGCATTTACATTCATTTGAATCGTAGACGAGGAATGCATAACACTTCGCAAATCATATTATATCTTACCATGAAACATAGAAATGAGATGCGATATCGCGTTTTAAGAATCATAAGAACTCTATTGCTACGATTCGTAGACATCTGCAAACGCTATTTCCTTGCAAGGAAGTGTCGCATTTACATTCATTTGAAGTGTATACGAGGAATACATAACACTTCGCAAATCATATTATATCTTACCATGAAACATAGAAATGAGATGCGATATCGCGTTTTAAGAAGCATTAGAACTCTATTGCTACGATACCTAGTCATCTGCAGACGCTATTTCCTAGCGAGGAAGTATCATATTCACATTCATTTGAAGTGTAGACGAGGAATACATGACACTTCGCAAATCATGTTATACCTTACCATGAAACATAGAAATGAGATGCGACATCGCGTTTTAAGAATCATAACACTTCGCAAATCATATTATATCTTACCATGAAACATAGAAATGAGATGCGATATCGCGTTTTAAGAATCATAAGAACTCTATTGCTACGATACGTAGACATCTGCAAACGCTATTTCCTTGCAAGGAAGTGTCGCATTTACATTCATTTGAAGTGTAGACGAGGAGTGCATAACACTTCACAATGAATATTATATCTTATCATGAAACATATATATGAGATGCAATATCTCGTTTTAAGAAGCATTAGAACTCTATTGCTACGATACCTAGACATCTGCAGACGCTATTTCCTAGCAAGGAAGTGTCGCATTTACATTCATTTGAAGTGTAGACGAGGAATACATAACACTTCGCAAATCATTTTATATCTTACCATGAAACATAGAAATGAGATGCGATATCGCGTTTTAGGAAGCATTAGAACTCTATTGCTACGATACCTAGACATCTGCAGACGCTATTTCCTAGCAAGGAAGTGTCGCATTTACATTCATTTGAAGTGTAGACGAGGAATACATAACACTTCGCAAGTCATATTATATCTTACCATGAAACATACAAATGAGATGCGATATCGCGTTATAAGAAGCATTAGAACTCTATTGCTACGATACGTAGACATCTGCAAACGCTATTTCCTTGCAAGGAAGTGTCGCATTTACATTTATTTGATGTGTAGACGAGGAATACATAACACTTCGCAAATCATATTATATCTTACCATGAAACATAGAAATGAGATGCGATATCGCGTTTTAAGAATCATAAGAACTCTATTGCTACGATACGTAGACATCTGCAAACGCTATTTCCTTGCAAAGAAGTGTCGCATTTACATTCATTTGATGTGTAGACGAGGAATACATAACACTTCGCAAATCATATTATATCTTACCATGAAACATAGAAATGAGATGCGATATCGCGTTCTAAGAATCATAAGAACTCTATTGCTACGATACGTAGACATCTGCAAACGCTATTTCCTTGCAAAGAAGTGTCGCATTTACATTCATTTGATGTGTAGACGAGGAATACATAACACTTCGCAAATCATATTATATCTTACCATGAAACATAGAAATGAGATGCGATATCGCGTTTTAAGAATCATAAGAACTCTATTGCTACGATACGTAGACATCTGCAAACGCTATTTCCTTGCAAAGAAGTGTCGCATTTACATTCGTTTGAATCGTAGACGAGGAATGCATAACACTTCACAATGAATATTATATCTTATCATGAAACATAGATATGAGATGCAATATCTCGTTTTAAGAAGCATTAGAACTCTATTGCTACGATACCTAGACATCTGCAGACGCTATTTCCTAGCAAGGAAGTGTCGTATTTACATTCATTTGAAGTGTAGACGAGGAATACATAACACTTCGCAAGTCATATTATATCTTACCATGAAACATACAAATGAGATGCGATATCGCGTTATAAGAAGCATTAGAACTCTATTGCTACGATACGTAGACATCTGCAAACGCTATTTCCTTGCAAGGAAGTGTCGCATTTACATTCATTTGATGTGTAGACGAGGAATACATAACACTTCGCAAATCATATTATATCTTACCATGAAACATAGAAATGAGATGCGATATCGCGTTTTAAGAATCATAAGAACTCTATTGCTACGATACGTAGACATCTGCAAACGCTATTTCCTTGCAAAGAAGTGTCGCATTTACATTCATTTGAATCGTAGACGAGGAATGCATAACACTTCACAATGAATATTATATCTTATCATGAAACATAGATATGAGATGCAATATCTCGTTTTAAGAAGCATTAGAACTCTATTGCTACGATACCTAGACATCTGCAGACGCTATTTCCTAGGAAGGAAGTGTCGTATTTACATTCATTTGAAGTGTAGACGAGGAATACATAACACTTCGCAAATCATTTTATATCTTACCATGAAACATAGAAATGGGATGCGATCTCGCGTTTTAAGAAGCATTAGAAATCTATTGCTACGATACGTAGTCATCTGCAAACGCTATTTCCTAGCGAGAAAGTGTCGCATTCACATTCATTTGAAGTGTAGACGAGGAAAACATAACACTTCGCAAATCATATTATATCTTACCATGAAACATAGAAATGAGATGCGATTTCGCGTTTTAAGAAGCATTAGAACTCTATTGCTGCGATACGTAGACATCTGCAAACGCTATTTCCTTGCAAGGAAGTGTCGCATTTACATTCATTTGAAGTGTAGACGAGGAATACATGACACTTCGCAAATCATATTATATCTTATCATGAAACATAGAAATGAGATGCGATATCGCGTTTTAAGAAGCATTAGAACACTATTGCTACGATAGGTAGACATTTGCAAACGCTATTTCCTTGCAAGGAAGTGTCGCATTTACATTCAGTTGATGTGTAGACGAGGAATACATAACACTTCGCAAATCATATTATATCTTACCATGAAACATAGAAATGAGATGCGATATCGCGTTTTAAGAATCATAAGAACTCTATTGCTACGATACGTAGACATCTGCAAACGCTGTTTCCTTGCAAGGAAGTGTCGCATTTACATTCATTTGAAGTGTAGACGAGGAAAACATAACACTTCGCAAATCATATTATATCTTACCATGAAACATAGAAATGAGATGCGATTTCGCGTTTTAAGAAGCATTAGAACTCTATTGCTGCGATACGTAGACATCTGCAAACGCAATTTCCTTGCAAGGAAGTGTCGCATTTACATTCATTTGAAGTGTAGACGAGGAATACATGACACTTCGCAAATCATATTATATCTTATCATGAAACATAGAAATGAGATGCGATATCGCGTTTTAAGAAGCATTAGAACACTATTGCTACGATAGGTAGATATTTGCAAACGCTATTTCCTTGCAAGGAAGTGTCGCATTTACATTCAGTTGATGTGTAGACGAGGAATACATAACACTTCGCAAATCATATTATATCTTACCATGAAACATAGAAATGAGATGCGATATCGCGTTTTAAGAATCATAAGAACTCTATTGCTACGATACGTAGACATCTGCAAACGCTATTTCCTTGCAAGGAAGTGTCGCATTTACATTCATTTGAAGTGTAGACGAGGAATGCATAACACTTCACAATGAATATTACATCTTATCATGAAACATAGATATGAGATGCAATATCTCGTTTTAAGAAGCATTAGAACTCTATTGCTACGATACCTAGACATCTGCAGACGCTATTTCCTAGCAAGGAAGTGTCGCATTTACATTCATTTGAAGTGTAGACGAGGAATACATAACACTTCGCAAGTCATATTATATCTTACCATGAAACATACAAATGAGATGCGATATCGCGTTATAAGAAGCATTAGAACTCTATTGCTACGATACGTAGACATCTGCAAACGCTATTTCCTTGCAAGGAAGTGTCGCATTTACATTCATTTGATGTGTAGACGAGGAATACATAACACTTCGCAAATCATATTATATCTTACCATGAAACATAGAAATGAGATGCGATATCGCGTTTTAAGAATCATAAGAACTCTATTGCTACGATACGTAGACATCTGCAAACGCTATTTCCTTGCAAAGAAGTGTCGCATTTACATTCATTTGAATCGTAGACGAGGAATGCATAACACTTCACAATGAATATTATATCTTATCATGAAACATAGATATGAGATGCAATATCTCGTTTTAAGAAGCATTAGAACTCTATTGCTACGATACCTAGACATCTGCAGACGCTATTTCCTAGGAAGGAAGTGTCGTATTTACATTCATTTGAAGTGTAGACGAGGAATACATAACACTTCGCAAATCATTTTATATCTTACCATGAAACATAGAAATGGGATGCGATCTCGCGTTTTAAGAAGCATTAGAAATCTATTGCTACGATACGTAGGCATCTGCAAACGCTATTTCCTAGCGAGAAAGTGTCGCATTCACATTCATTTGAAGTGTAGACGAGGAAAACATAACACTTCGCAAATCATATTATATCTTACCATGAAACATAGAAATGAGATGCGATTTCGCGTTTTAAGAAGCATTAGAACTCTATTGCTGCGATACGTAGACATCTGCAAACGCTATTTCCTTGCAAGGAAGTGTCGCATTTACATTCATTTGAAGTGTAGACGAGGAATACATGACACTTCGCAAATCATATTATATCTTATCATGAAACATAGAAATGAGATGCGATATCGCGTTTTAAGAAGCATTAGAACACTATTGCTACGATAGGTAGACATTTGCAAACGCTATTTCCTTGCAAGGAAGTGTCGCATTTACATTCAGTTGATGTGTAGACGAGGAATACATAACACTTCGCAAATCATATTATATCTTACCATGAAACATAGAAATGAGATGCGATATCGCGTTTTAAGAATCATAAGAACTCTATTGCTACGATACGTAGACATCTGCAAACGCTATTTCCTTGCAAGGAAGTGTCGCATTTACATTCATTTGAAGTGTAGACGAGGAAAACATAACACTTCGCAAATCATATTATATCTTACCATGAAACATAGAAATGAGATGCGATTTCGCGTTTTAAGAAGCATTAGAACTCTATTGCTGCGATACGTAGACATTTGCAAACGCAATTTCCTTGCAAGGAAGTGTCGCATTTACATTCATTTGAAGTGTAGACGAGGAATACATGACACTTCGCAAATCATATTATATCTTATCATGAAACATAGAAATGAGATGCGATATCGCGTTTTAAGAAGCATTAGAACACTATTGCTACGATAGGTAGATATTTGCAAACGCTATTTCCTTGCAAGGAAGTGTCGCATTTACATTCAGTTGATGTGTAGACGAGGAATACATAACACTTCGCAAATCATATTATATCTTACCATGAAACATAGAAATGAGATGCGATATCGCGTTTTAAGAATCATAAGAACTCTATTGCTACGATACGTAGACATCTGCAAACGCTATTTCCTTGCAAGGAAGTGTCGCATTTACATTCATTTGAAGTGTAGACGAGGAATGCATAACACTTCACAATGAATATTACATCTTATCATGAAACATAGATATGAGATGCAATATCTCGTTTTAAGAAGCATTAGAACTCTATTGCTACGATACCTAGACATCTGCAGACGCTATTTCCTAGCAAGGAAGTGTCGCATTTACATTCATTTGAAGTGTAGACGAGGAATACATAACACTTCGCAAGTCATATTATATCTTACCATGAAACATACAAATGAGATGCGATATCGCGTTATAAGAAGCATTAGAACTCTATTGCTACGATACGTAGACATTTGAAAACGCTATTTCCTTGCAAGGAAGTGTCGCATTTACATTCATTTGAAGTGTAGACGAGGAATACATAACACTTCGCAAATCATATTATATCTTACCATGAAACATAGAAATGAGATGCGATATCGCGTTTTAGGAAGCATTAGAACTCTATTGCTACGATACCTAGACATCTGCAGACGCTATTTCCTAGCAAGGAAGTGTCGCATTTACATTCATTTGAAGTGTAGACGAGGAATACATAACACTTCGCAAGTCATATTATATCTTACCATGAAACATAGAAATGAGATGCGATATCGCGTTTTAAGAAGCATTAGGACTCTATTGCTACGATACGTAGACATCTGCAAACGCTATTTCCTTGCAAAGAAGTGTCGCATTTACATTCATTTGATGTGTAGACGAGGAATACATAACACTTCGCAAATCATATTATATCTTACCATGAAACATAGAAATGAGATGCGATATCGCGTTCTAAGAATCATAAGAACTCTATTGCTACGATACGTAGACATCTGCAAACGCTATTTCCTTGCAAAGAAGTGTCGCATTTACATTCATTTGATGTGTAGACGTGGAATACATAACACTTCGCAAATCATATTATATCTTACCATGAAACATAGAAATGAGATGCGATATCGCCTTTTAAGAATCATAAGAACTCTATTGCTACGATACGTAGACATCTGCAAACGCTATTTCCTTGCAAAGAAGTGTCGCATTTACATTCATTTGAATCGTAGACGAGGAATGCATAACACTTCACAATGAATATTATATCTTATCATGAAACATAGATATGAGATGCAATATGTCGTTTTAAGAAGCATTAGAACTCTATTGCTACGATACCTAGACATCTGCAGACGCTATTTCCTAGCAAGGAAGTGTCGTATTTACATTCATTTGATGTGTAGACGAGGAATACATAACACTTCGCAAATCATATTATATCTTACGATGAAACATAGAAATGAGATGCGATATCGCGTTTTAAGAAGCATTAGAACTCTATTGCTACGATACGTAGACATCTGCAAACGCTATTTCCTTGCAAAGAAGTGTCGCATCTACATTCATTTGAAGTGTGGACGAGGAATACATAACACTTCGCAAATCATATTATATCTTACCATGAAACATAGAAATGAGATGCGATATCGCGTTTTAAGAAGCATTAGAACTCTATTGCTACGATACGTAGACATCTGCAAACGCTATTTCCTTGCAAGGAAGTGTCGCATTTACATTCATTTGAAGTGTAGACGAGGAATGCATAACACTTCACAATGAATATTATATCTTATCATGAAACATAGATATGAGATGCAATATCTCGTTTTAAGAAGCATTAGAACTCTATTGCTACGATACCTAGACATCTGCAAACGCTATTTCCTTGCAAAGAAGTGTCGCATCTACATTCATTTGAAGTGTGGACGAGGAATACATAACACTTCGCAAATCATATTATATCTTACCATGAAACATAGAAATGAGATGCGATATCGCGTTTTAAGAAGCATTAGAACTCTATTGCTACGATACGTAGACATCTGCAAACGCTATTTCCTTGCAAGGAAGTGTCGCATTTACATTCATTTGAAGTGTAGACGAGGAATGCATAACACTTCACAATGAATATTATATCTTATCATGAAACATAGATATGAGATGCAATATCTCGTTTTAAGAAGCATTAGAACTCTATTGCTACGATACCTAGACATCTGCAAACGCTATTTCCTTGCAAGGAAGTGTCGCATTTACATTCATTTGAAGTGTAGACGAGGAATACATAACACTTCGCAAATCATATTATATCTTACCATGAAACATAGAAATGAGATGCGATATCGCGTTTTAGGAAGCATTAGAACTCTATTGCTACGATACCTAGACATCTGCAGACGCTATTTCCTAGCAAGGAAGTGTCGCATTTACAT
The DNA here is from genome assembly GCF_050948175.1 of Xylocopa sonorina. Taxonomy (NCBI): domain Eukaryota; kingdom Metazoa; phylum Arthropoda; class Insecta; order Hymenoptera; family Apidae; genus Xylocopa; species Xylocopa sonorina. Next base: position 587,094 of record NW_027490296.1, read on the forward strand.
TCATTTGAAGTGTAGACGAGGAATACATAACACTTCGCAAGTCATATTATATCTTACCATGAAACATAGAAATGAGATGCGATATCGCGTTTTAAGAAGCATTAGGACTCTATTGCTACGATACGTAGACATCTGCAAACGCTATTTCCTTGCAAAGAAGTGTCGCATTTACATTCATTTGATGTGTAGACGAGGAATACATAACACTTCGCAAATCATATTATATCTTACCATGAAACATAGAAATGAGATGCGATATCGCGTTCTAAGAATCATAAGAACTCTATTGCTACGATACGTAGACATCTGCAAACGCTATTTCCTTGCAAAGAAGTGTCGCATTTACATTCATTTGATGTGTAGACGTGGAATACATAACACTTCGCAAATCATATTATATCTTACCATGAAACATAGAAATGAGATGCGATATCGCGTTTTAAGAATCATAAGAACTCTATTGCTACGATACGTAGACATCTGCAAACGCTATTTCCTTGCAAAGAAGTGTCGCATTTACATTCATTTGAATCGTAGACGAGGAATGCATAACACTTCACAATGAATATTATATCTTATCATGAAACATAGATATGAGATGCAATATGTCGTTTTAAGAAGCATTAGAACTCTATTGCTACGATACCTAGACATCTGCAGACGCTATTTCCTAGCAAGGAAGTGTCGTATTTACATTCATTTGAAGTGTAGACGAGGAATACATAACACTTCGCAAATCATTTTATATCTTACCATGAAACATAGAAATGGGATGCGATCTCGCGTTTTAAGAAGCATTAGAAATCTATTGCTACGATACGTAGGCATCTGCAAACGCTATTTCCTAGCGAGAAAGTGTCGCATTCACATTCATTTGAAGTGTAGACGAGGAAAACATAACACTTCGCAAATCATATTATATCTTACCATGAAACATAGAAATGAGATGCGATATCGCGTTTTAAGAAGCATTAGAACTCTATTGCTACGATACCTAGACATCTGCAGACGCTATTTCCTAGCAAGGAAGTGTCGCATTTACATTCATTTGAAGTGTAGACGAGGAATACATAATACTTCGCAAGTCATATTATATCTTACCATGAAACATAGAAACGAGATGCGATATCGCGTTTTAAGAAGCATTAGAACTCTATTGCTACGATACCTAGACATCTGCAGACGCTATTTCCTAGCGAGGAAGTATCGCATTCACATTCATTTGAAGTGTAGACGAGGAATACATGACACTTCGCAAATCATGTTATACCTTACCATGAAACATAGAAATGAGATGCGATATCGCGTTTTAAGAATCATAAGAACCCTATAGCTACGATTCGTAGACATCTGCAAACGCTATTTCCTTGCAAGGAAGTGTCGCATTTACATTCAATTGAAGTGTAGACGAGGAATACATAACACTTGGCAAATCATATTATATCTTACCATGAAACATAGAAATGAGATGCGATATCGCGTTTTAAGAAGCATTAGAACTCTATTGCTACGATACCTAGACATCTGCAGACGCTATTTCCTAGCGAGGAACTATCGCATTCACATTCATTTGAAGTGTAGACGAGGAATACATGACACTTCGCAAATCATGTTATACCTTACCATGAAACATAGAAATGAGATGCGATATCGCGTTCTAAGAAGTACTAGAACTCTATTGCTACGATAGGTAGACATCTGCAGACGCTATTTCCTAGCAAGGAAGTGTCGCATTTACATTCATTTGATGTGTAGACGAGGAATACATAACACTTCGCAAATCATATTATATCTTACGATGAAACATAGAAATGAGATGCGATATCGCGTTTTAAGAAGCATTAGAACTCTATTGCTACGATACGTAGACATCTGCAAACGCTATTTCCTTGCAAAGAAGTGTCGCATCTACATTCATTTGAAGTGTGGACGAGGAATACATAACACTTCGCAAATCATATTATATCTTACCATGAAACATAGAAATGAGATGCGATATCGCGTTTTAAGAAGCATTAGAACTCTATTGCTACGATACGTAGACATCTGCAAACGCTATTTCCTTGCAAGGAAGTGTCGCATTTACATTCATTTGAAGTGTAGACGAGGAATGCATAACACTTCACAATGAATATTATATCTTATCATGAAACATAGATATGAGATGCAATATCTCGTTTTAAGAAGCATTAGAACTCTATTGCTACGATACCTAGACATCTGCAAACGCTATTTCCTTGCAAAGAAGTGTCGCATCTACATTCATTTGAAGTGTGGACGAGGAATACATAACACTTCGCAAATCATATTATATCTTACCATGAAACATAGAAATGAGATGCGATATCGCGTTTTAAGAAGCATTAGAACTCTATTGCTACGATACGTAGACATCTGCAAACGCTATTTCCTTGCAAGGAAGTGTCGCATTTACATTCATTTGAAGTGTAGACGAGGAATGCATAACACTTCACAATGAATATTATATCTTATCATGAAACATAGATATGAGATGCAATATCTCGTTTTAAGAAGCATTAGAACTCTATTGCTACGATACCTAGACATCTGCAAACGCTATTTCCTTGCAAGGAAGTGTCGCATTTACATTCAATTGAAGTGTAGACGAGGAATACATAACACTTGGCAAATCATATTATATCTTACCATGAAACATAGAAATGAGATGCGATATCGCGTTCTAAGAAGTACTAGAACTCTATTGCTACGATAGGTAGACATCTGCAGACGCTATTTACTAGCAAGGAAGTGTCGCATTTACCTTCATTTGATGTGTAGACGAGGAATACATAACACTTCGCAAATCATATTATATCTTACGATGAAACATAGAAATGAGATGCGATATCGCGTTTTAAGAAGCATTAGAACTCTATTGCTACGATACGTAGACATCTGCAAACGCTATTTCCTTGCAAGGAAGTGTCGCATTTACATTCATTTGAAGTGTAGACGAGGAATACATGACACTTCGCAAATCATATTATATCTTATCATGAAACATAGAAATGAGATGCGATATCGCGTTTTAGGAAGCATTAGAACACTATTGCTACGATAGGTAGAAATTTGCAAACGCTATTTCCTTGCAAGGAAGTGTCGCATTAACATTCAGTTGATGTGTAGACGAGGAATACATAACACTTCGCAAATCATATTATATCTTACCATGAAACATAGAAATGAGATGCGATATCGCGTTTTTAGAATCATAAGAACTCTATTGCTACGATACGTAGACATCTGCAAACGCTATTTCCTTGCAAAGAAGTGTCGCATTTACATTCATTTGAATCGTAGACGAGGAATGCATAACACTTCACAATGAATATTATATCTTATCATGAAACATAGATATGAGATGCAATATCTCGTTTTAAGAAGCATTAGAACTCTATTGCTACGATACCTAGATATCTGCAAACGCTATTTCCTAGCAAGGAAGTGTCGTATTTACATTCATTTGAAGTGTAGACGAGGAATACATAACACTTCGCAAATCATTTTATATCTTACCATGAAACATAGAAATGGGATGCGATCTCGCGTTTTAAGAAGCATTAGAAATCTATTGCTACGATACGTAGGCATCTGCAAACGCTATTTCCTAGCGAGAAAGTGTCGCATTCACATTCATTTGAAGTGTAGACGAGGAAAACATAACACTTCGCAAATCATATTATATCTTACCATGAAACATAGAAATGAGATGCGATATCGCGTTTTAAGAAGCATTAGAACTCTATTGCTACGATACCTAGACATCTGCAGACGCTATTTCCTAGCAAGGAAGTGTCGCATTTACATTCATTTGAAGTGTAGACGAGGAATACATAACACTTCGCAAGTCATATTATATCTTACCATGAAACATAGAAACGAGATGCGATATCGCGTTTTAAGAAGCATTAGAACTCTATTGCTACGATACCTAGACATCTGCAGACGCTATTTCCTAGCGAGGAAGTATCGCATTCACATTCATTTGAAGTGTAGACGAGGAATACATGACACTTCGCAAATCATGTTATACCTTACCATGAAACATAGAAATGAGATGCGATATCGCGTTTTAAGAATCATAAGAACCCTATAGCTACGATTCGTAGACATCTGCAAACGCTATTTCCTTGCAAGGAAGTGTCGCATTTACATTCAATTGAAGTGTAGACGAGTAATACATAACACTTGGCAAATCATATTATATCTTACCATGAAACATAGAAATGAGATGCGATATCGCGTTTTAAGAAGCATTAGAACTCTATTGCTACGATACGTAGGCATCTGCAAACGCTATTTCCTAGCGAGAAAGTGTCGCATTCACATTCATTTGAAGTGTAGACGAGGAAAACATAACACTTCGCAAATCATATTATATCTTGCCATGAAACATAGAAATGAGATGCGATATCGCGTTTTAAGAAGCATTAGAACTGTATTGCTACGATACCTAGACATCTGCAGACGCTATTTCCTAGCAAGGAAGTGTCGCATTTACATTCATTTGAAGTGTAGACGAGGAATACATAACACTTCGCAAGTCATATTATATCTTACCATGAAACATAGAAATGAGATGCGATATCGCGTTTTAAGAAGCATTAGAACTGTATTGCTACGATACGTAGACATCTGCAAACGCTATTTCCTTGCAAAGAAGTGTCGCATCTACATTCATTTGAAGTGTGGACGAGGAATACATAACACTTCGCAAATCATATTATATCTTACCATGAAACATAGAAATGAGATGCGATATCGCGTTTTAAGAAGCATTAGAACTCTATTGCTACGATACGTAGACATCTGCAAACGCTATTTCCTTGCAAGGAAGTGTCGCATTTACATTCATTTGAAGTGTAGACGAGGAATGCATAACACTTCACAATGAATATTATATCTTATCATGAAACATAGATATGAGATGCAATATCTCGTTTTAAGAAGCATTAGAACTCTATTGCTACGATACCTAGACATCTGCAAACGCTATTTCCTTGCAAAGAAGTGTCGCATCTACATTCATTTGAAGTGTGGACGAGGAATACATAACACTTCGCAAATCATATTATATCTTACCATGAAACATAGAAATGAGATGCGATATCGCGTTTTAAGAAGCATTAGAACTCTATTGCTACGATACGTAGACATCTGCAAACGCTATTTCCTTGCAAGGAAGTGTCGCATTTACATTCATTTGAAGTGTAGACGAGGAATGCATAACACTTCACAATGTATATTATATCTTATCATGAAACATAGATATGAGATGCAATATCTCGTTTTAAGAAGCATTAGAACTCTATTGCTACGATACCTAGACATCTGCAAACGCTATTTCCTTGCAAGGAAGTGTCGCATTTACATTCAATTGAAGTGTAGACGAGGAATACATAACACTTGGCAAATCATATTATATCTTACCATGAAACATAGAAATGAGATGCGATATCGCGTTCTAAGAAGTACTAGAACTCTATTGCTACGATAGGTAGACATCTGCAGACGCTATTTCCTAGCAAGGAAGTGTCGCATTTACATTCATTTGATGTGTAGACGAGGAATACATAACACTTCGCAAATCATATTATATCTTACGATGAAACATAGAAATGAGATGCGATATCGCGTTTTAAGAAGCATTAGAACTCTATTGCTACGATACGTAGACATCTGCAAACGCTATTTCCTTGCAAGGAAGTGTCGCATTTACATTCATTTGAAGTGTAGACGAGGAATACATGACACTTCGCAAATCATATTATATCTTATCATGAAACATAGAAATGAGATGCGATATCGCGTTTTAGGAAGCATTAGAACACTATTGCTACGATAGGTAGAAATTTGCAAACGCTATTTCCTTGCAAGGAAGTGTCGCATTAACATTCAGTTGATGTGTAGACGAGGAATACATAACACTTCGCAAATCATATTATATCTTACCATGAAACATAGAAATGAGATGCGATATCGCGTTCTAAGAATCATAACAACTCTATTGCTACGATACGTAGACATCTGCAAACGCTATTTCCTTGCAAGGAAGTGTCGCATTTACATTCATTTGAAGTGTGGACGAGGAATGCATAACACTTCGCAATGAATATTATATCTTATCATGAAACATAGATATGAGATGCAATATCTCGTTTTAAGAAGCATTAGAACTCTATTGCTACGATACCTAGACATCTGCAGACGCTATTTCCTAGCAAGGAGGTGTCGCATTTACATTCATTTGAAGTGTAGACGAGGAATGCATAACACTTCACAATGAATATTATATCTTATCATGAAACATAGATATGAGATGCAATATCTCGTTTTAAGAAGCATTAGAACTCTATTGCTACGATACCTAGACATCTGCAAACGCTATTTCCTTGCAAGGAAGTGTCGCATTTACATTCAATTGAAGTGTAGACGAGGAATACATAACACTTGGCAAATCATATTATATCTTACCATGAAACATAGAAATGAGATGCGATATCGCGTTCTAAGAAGTGCTAGAACTCTATTGCTACGATAGGTAGACATCTGCAGACGCTATTTCCTAGCAAGGAAGTGTCGCATTTACATTCATTTGATGTGTAGACGAGGAATACATAACACTTCGCAAGTCATATTATATCTTACCATGAAACATAGAAATGAGATGCGATATCGCGTTTTTAGAATCATAAGAACTCTATTGCTACGATACGTAGACATCTGCAAACGCTATTTCCTTGCAAGGAAGTGTCGCATTTACATTCATTTGAAGTGTAGACGAGGAATGCATAACACTTCACAATGAATATTATATCTTATCATGAAACATAGATATGAGATGCAATATCTCGTTTTAAGAAGCATTAGAACTCTATTGCTACGATACCTAGACATCTGCAAACGCTATTTCCTTGCAAGGAAGTGTCGCATTTACATTCAATTGAAGTGTAGACGAGGAATACATAACACTTGGCAAATCATATTATATCTTACCATGAAACATAGAAATGAGATGCGATATCGCGTTCTAAGAAGTACTAGAACTCTATTGCTACGATAGGTAGAAATCTGCAGACGCTATTTCCTAGCAAGGAAGTGTCGCATTTACATTCATTTGATGTGTAGACGAGGAATACATAACACTTCGCAAATCATATTATATCTTACCATGAAACATAGAAATGAGATGCGATATCGCGTTTTAAGAAGCATTAGAACTCTACTGCTACGATACGCAGACATCTGCAAACGTTATTTCCTAGCGAGGAAGTGTCGCATTCACATTCATTTGAAGTGTAGACGAGGAATACATAACACTTCGCAAATCATATTATATCTTACCATGAAACATAGAAATGAGATGCGATATCGCGTTTTAAGAAGCATTAGAACTCTATTGCTACGATACGTAGACATCTGCAAACGCTATTTCCTTGCAAGGAAGTGTCGCATTTTCATTCATTTGAATCGTAGACGAGGAATGCATAACACTTCGCAATGAATATTATATCTTATCATCAAACATAGGTATGAGATGCAATATCTCGTTTTAAGAAGCATCAGATATCCAATGCTACGATACGTAGACATCTGCAAACGCTATTTCCTTGCAAGAAAGTGTCGCATTTACATTCATTTGAAGTGTAGACGAGGAATACATAACACTTCGCAAATCACATTATATCTTACCATGAAACATAGAAATGAGATGCGATATCGCGTTTTAAGAAGCATTAGAACTCTGTTGCTACGATACGTAGACATCTGCAAACTCTATTTCCTTGCAAGGAAGTGTCGCATTTACATTCATTTGAATCGTAGACGAGGAATGCATAACACTTCGCAATGAATATTATATCTTATCATGAAACGTAGATATGAGATGCAATATCCCGTTTTAAGAAGCATTTGAACTCTATTGCTTCGATACGTAGACATCTGCAAACGCTATTTCCTTGCAAGAAAGTGTCGCATTTACATTCATTTGATGTGTAGACGAGGAATACATAACACTTCGCAAATCATATTATACTTTAACATGAAACATAGAAATGAGATGCGATATCGCCTTTTAAGAAGCATCAGAAATCCATTGCTACGATACGTAGTCATCTGCAACCGATATTTCCATGCAAGGAAGTGTCGCATTTACATTCATTTGAAGTGTAGACGAGGAATACATGACACTTCGCAAATCATATAATATCTTACCATGAAACATAGAAATGAGATGCGATATCGCGTTTTAAGAGTCATAAGAACTCTATTGCTACGATACGTAGACATCTGCAAACGCTATTTCCTTGCAAGGAAGTGTCGCATTTACATTCATTTGAATCGTAGACGAGGAATGCATAACACTTCGCAATGAATATTATATCTTATCATGAAACATAGATATGAGATGCAATATCTCGTTTTAAGAAGCATTTGAACTCTATTGCTTCGATACGTAGACATCTGCAAACGCTATTTCCTTGCAAGGAAGTATCGCATTCACACTCATTTGAAGTGTAGACGAGGAATACATGACACTTCGCAAATCATGTTATACCTTACCATGAAACATTGAAATGAGATGCGATATCGCGTTTTAAGAAGCATTAGAACTCTACTGCTATGATACGCAGACATCTGCAAACGCTATTTCCTAGCGGGAAAGTGTCACATTCACATTCATTTGAAGTGTAGACGAGGAATACATAACACTTCGCAAATCATATTATATCTTACCATGAAACATAGAAATGAGATGCGATATCGCGTTTTAAGAAGCATTAGAACTCTATTGCTACGATACCTAGACATCTGCAGACGCTATTTCCGAGCAAGGAAGTGTCGCATTTAGATTCATTTGAAGTGTAGACGAGGAATACATAACACTTCGCAAGTCATATTATATCTTACCATGAAACATAGAAATGAGATGCGATATCGCGTTTTTAGAATCATAAGAACTCTATTGCTACGATACGTAGACATCTGCAAACGCTATTTCCTTGCAAGGAAGTGTCGCATTTACATTCATTTGAAGTGTAGACGAGGAATACATAACACTTGGCAAATCATATTATATCTTACCATGAAACATAGAAATGAGATGCGATATCGCGTTTTAAGAAGCATTAGAACTCTATTGCTACGATACGTAGACATCTGCAAACGCTATTTCCTTGCAAGGAAGTGTCGCATTTTCATTCATTTGAATCGTAGACGAGGAATGCATAACACTTCGCAATGAATATTATATCTTATCATCAAACATAGATATGAGATGCAATATCTCGTTTTAAGAAGCATCAGATATCCAATGCTACGATACGTAGACATCTGCAAACGCTATTTCCTTGCAAGAAAGTGTCGCATTTACATTCATTTGAAGTGTAGACGAGGAATACATAACACTTCGCAAATCATATTATATCTTACCATGAAACATAGAAATGAGATGCGATATCGCGTTTTAAGAAGCATTAGAACTCTATTGCTACGATACGTAGACATCTGCAAACTCTATTTCCTTGCAAGGAAGTGTCGCATTTACATTCATTTGAATCGTAGACGAGGAATGCATAACACTTCGCAATGAATATTATATCTTATCATGAAACGTAGATATGAGATGCAATATCCCGTTTTAAGAAGCATTTGAACTCTATTGCTTCGATACGTAGACATCTGCAAACGCTATTTCCTTGCAAGAAAGTGTCGCATTTACATTCATTTGATGTGTAGACGAGGAATACATAACACTTCGCAAATCATATTATATCTTACCATGAAACATAGAAATGAGATGCGATATCGCGTTTTAAGAAGCATTAGAACTCTATTGCTACGATAACTAGACATCTGCAGACGCTATTTCCTAGCAAGGAAGTGTCTCATTTACATTCATTTGAAGTGTAGACGAGGAATACATAACACTTCGCAAGTCATATTATATCTTACCATGAAACATAGAAATGAGATGCGATATCGCGTTTTAAGAATCATAAGAACTCTATTGCTACGATACGTAGACATCTGCAAACGCTATTTCCTTGCAAAGAAGTGTCGCATTTACATTCATTTGAATCGTAGACGAGGAATGCATAACACTTCACAATGAATATTATATCTTACCATGAAACATAGAAATGAGATGCGATATCGCATTTTAAGAAGCATTAGAACTCTACTGCTACGATACGCAGACATCTGCAAACGCTATTTCCTAGCGAGGAAGTGTCGCGTTCACATTCATTTGAAGTGTAGACGAGGAATACATAACACTTCGCAAATCATATTATATCTTACCATGAAACATAGAAATGAGATGCGATATCGCGTTTTAGGAAGCATTAGAACACTATTGCTACGATAGGTAGAAATTTGCAAACGCTATTTCCTTGCAAGGAAGTGTCGCATTCACATTCATTTGAAGTGTAGACGAGGAAAACATAACACTTCGCAAATCATATTATATCTTACCATGAAACATAGAAATGAGATGCGATATCGCGTTTTAAGAAGCATTAGAACTCTATTGCTACGATACGTAGACATTTGCAAACGCTATTTCCTTGCAAGGAAGTGTCGCATTTACATTCATTTGATGTGTAGACGAGGAATACATAACACTTCGCAAATCATATTATATCTTACGATGAAACATAGAAATGAGATGCGATATCGCGTTTTAAGAAGCATTAGAACTCTATTGCTACGATACGTAGACATCTGCAAACGCTATTTCCTTGCAAGGAAGTGTCGCATTTACATTCATTTGAAGTGTAGACGAGGAATACATGACACTTCGCAAATCATATTATATCTTACCATGAAACGTAGAAATGAGATGCGATATCGCGTTTTAAGAAGCATTAGAACTCTATTGCTACGATACCTAGACATCTGCAGACGCTATTTCCGAGCAAGGAAGTGTCGCATTTACATTCATTTGAAGTGTAGACGAGGAATACATAACACTTCGCAAGTCATATTGTATCTTACCATGAAACATAGAAATGAGATGCGATATCGCGTTTTTAGAATCATAAGAACTCTATTGCTACGATACGTAGACATCTGCAAACGCTATTTCCTTGCAAGGAAGTGTCGCATTTACATTCATTTGAAGTGTAGACGAGGAATGCATAACACTTCACAATGAATATTATATCTTATCATGAAACATAGATATGAGATGCAATATCTCGTTTTAAGAAGCATTAGAACTCTATTGCTACGATACCTAGACATCTGCAAACGCTATTTCCTTGCAAGGAAGTGTCGCATTTACATTCAATTGAAGTGTAGACGAGGAATACATAACACTTGGCAAATCATATTATATCTTACCATGAAACATAGAAATGAGATGCGATATCGCGTTCTAAGAAGTACTAGAACTCTATTGCTACGATAGGTAGACATCTGCAGACGCTATTTCCTAGCAAGGAAGTGTCGCATTTACATTCATTTGATGTGTAGACGAGGAATACATAACACTTCGCAAATCATATTATATCTTACCATGAAACATAGAAATGAGATGCGATATCGCGTTTTAAGAAGCATTAGAACTCTACTGCTACGATACGCAGACATCTGCAAACGTTATTTCCGAGCGAGGAAGTGTCGCATTCACATTCATTTGAAGTGTAGACGAGGAATACATAACACTTCGCAAATCATATTATATCTTACCATGAAACATAGAAATGAGATGCGATATCGCGTTTTAAGAAGCATTAGAACTCTATTGCTACGATACGTAGACATCTGCAAACGCTATTTCCTTGCAAGGAAGTGTCGCATTTTCATTCATTTGAATCGTAGACGAGGAATGCATAACACTTCGCAATGAATATTATATCTTATCATCAAACATAGATATGAGATGCAATATCTCGTTTTAAGAAGCATCAGATATCCAATGCTACGATACGTAGACATCTGCAAACGCTATTTCCTTGCAAGAAAGTGTCGCATTTACATTCATTTGAAGTGTAGACGAGGAATACATAACACTTCGCAAATCATATTATATCTTACCATGAAACATAGAAATGAGATGCGATATCGCGTTTTAAGAAGCATTAGAACTCTATTGCTACGATACGTAGACATCTGCAAACTCTATTTCCTTGCAAGGAAGTGTCGCATTTACATTCATTTGAATCGTAGACGAGGAATGCATAACACTTCGCAATGAATATTATATCTTATCATGAAACGTAGATATGAGATGCAATATCCCGTTTTAAGAAGCATTTGAACTCTATTGCTTCGATACGTAGACATCTGCAAACGCTATTTCCTTGCAAGAAAGTGTCGCATTTACATTCATTTGATGTGTAGACGAGGAATACATAACACTTCGCAAATCATATTATATCTTACCATGAAACATAGAAATGAGATGCGATATCGCGTTTCAAGAAGCATTAGAACTCTATTGCTACGATACCTAGACATCTGCAGACGCTATTTCCTAGCAAGGAAGTGTCTCATTTACATTCATTTGAAGTGTAGACGAGGAATACATAACACTTCGCAAGTCATATTATATCTTACCATGAAACATAGAAATGAGATGCGATATCGCGTTTTAAGAAGCATTAGAACACTATTGCTACGATACGTAGACATCTGCAAACGCTATTTCCTTGCAAGGAAGTGTCGCATTTACATTCAATTGAAGTGTAGACCAGGAATACATAACACTTGGCAAATCATATTATATCTTACCATGAAACTTAGAAATGAGATGCGATATCGCGTTCTAAGAAGTACTAGAACTCTATTGCTACGATAGGTAAACATCTGCAGACGCTATTTCCTAGCAAGGAAGTGTCGCATTTACATTCATTTGATGTGTAGACGAGGAATACATAACACTTCGCAAATCATATTGTATCTTACCATGAAACATAGAAATGAGATGCGATATCGCGTTTTAAGAAGCATTAGAACTCTATTGCTACGATACGTAGACATCTGCAAACGCTATTTCCTTGCAAGGAAGTGTCGCATTTACATTCATTTGAAGTGTAGACGAGGAATACATGACACTTCGCAAATCATGTTATACCTTACCATGAAACATTGAAATGAGATGCGATATCGCGTTTTAAGAAGCATTAGAACTCTACTGCTATGATACGCAGACATCTGCAAACGCTATTTCCTAGCGAGAAAGTGTCACATTCACATTCATTTGAAGTGTAGACGAGGAATACATAACACTTCGCAAATCATATTATATCTTACCATGAAACATAGAAATGAGATGCGATATCGCGTTTTAAGAAGCATTAGAACTCTATTGCTACGATACGTAGACATCTGCAAACTCTATTTCCTTGCAAGAAAGTGTCGCATTTACATTCATTTGAATCGTAGACGAGGAATGCATAACACTTCGCAATGAATATTATATCTTATCATGAAACGTAGATATGAGATGCAATATCCCGTTTTAAGAAGCATTTGAACTCTATTGCTTCGATACGTAGACATCTGCAAACGCTATTTCCTTGCAAGAAAGTGTCGCATTTACATTCATTTGATGTGTAGACGAGGAATACATAACACTTCGCAAATCATATTATATCTTACCATGAAACATAGAAATGAGATGCGATATCGCGTTTTAAGAAGCATTAGAACTCTATTGCTACGATACCTAGACATCTGCAGACGCTATTTCCTAGCAAGGAAGTGTCTCATTTACATTCATTTGAAGTGTAGACGAGGAATACATAACACTTCGCAAGTCATATTATATCTTACCATGAAACATAGAAATGAGATGCGATATCGCGTTTTAAGAAGCATTAGAACTCTATTGCTACGATACGTAGACATCTGCAAACGCTATTTCCTTGCAAGGAAGTATCGCATTCACACTCATTTGAAGTGTAGACGAGGAATACATAACACTTCGCAAATCATATTATATCTTACCATGAAACATAGAAATGAGATGCGATATCGCGTTTTAAGAAGCATTAGAACTCTACTGCTATGATACGCAGACATCTGCAAACGCTATATCCTAGCGAGAACGTGTCACATTCACATTCATTTGAAGTGTAGACGAGGAATACATAACACTTCGCAAATCATATTATATCTTACCATGAAACATAGAAATGAGATGCGATATCGCGTTTTAAGAAGCATTAGAACTCTATTGCTACGATACCTAGACATCTGCAGACGCTATTTCCGAGCAAGGAAGTGTCGCATTTACATTCATTTGAAGTGTAGACGAGGAATACATAACACTTCGCAAGTCATATTATATCTTACCATGAAACATAGAAATGAGATGCGATATCGCGTTTTTAGAATCATAAGAACTCTATTGCTACGATACGTAGACATCTGCAAACGCTATTTCCTTGCAAGGAAGTGTCGCATTTACATTCATTTGAAGTGTAGACGAGGAATGCATAACACTTCACAATGAATATTATATCTTATCATGAAACATAGATATGAGATGCAATATCTCGTTTTAAGAAGCATTAGAACTCTATTACTACGATACCTAGACATCTGCAAACGCTATTTCCTTGCAAGGAAGTGTCGCATTTACATTCAATTGAAGTGTAGACGAGAAATACATAACACTTGGCAAATCATATTATATCTTACCATGAAACATAGAAATGAGATGCGATATCGCGTCCTAAGAAGTACTAGAACTCTATTGCTACGATAGGTAGATATCTGCAGACGCTATTTCCTAGCAAGGAAGTGTCGCATTTATATTCATTTGATGTGTAGACGAGGAATACATAACACTTCGCAAATCATATTATATCTTACCATGAAACATGGAAATGAGATGCGATATCGCGTTTTAAGGAGCATTAGAACTCTACTGCTACGATACGCAGACATCTGCAAACGTTATTTCCTAGCGAGGAAGTGTCGCATTCACATTCATTTGAAGTGTAGACGAGGAATACATAACACTTCGCAAATCATATTATATCTTACCATGAAACATATAAATGAGATGCGATATCGCGTTTTAAGAAGCATTAGAACTCTATTGCTACGATACGTAGACATCTGCAAACGCTATTTCCTTGCAAGGAAGTGTCGCATTTTCATTCATTTGAATCGTAGACGAGGAATGCATAACACTTCGCAATGAATATTATATCTTATCATCAAACATAGATATGAGATGCAATATCTCGTTTTAAGAAGCATCAGATATCCAATGCTACGATACGTAGACATCTGCAAACGCTATTTCCTTGCAAGAAAGTGTCGCATTTACATTCATTTGAAGTGTAGACGAGGAATACATAACACTTCGCAAATCATATTATATCTTACCATGAAACATAGAAATGAGATGCGATATCGCGTTTTAAGAAGCATTAGAACTCTATTGCTACGATACGTAGACATCTGCAAACTCTATTTCCTTGCAAGGAAGTGTCGCATTTACATTCATTTGAATCGTAGACGAGGAATGCATAACACTTCGCAATGAATATTATATCTTATCATGAAACGTAGATATGAGATGCAATATCCCGTTTTAAGAAGCATTTGAACTCTATTGCTTCGATACGTAGACATCTGCAAACGCTATTTCCTTGCAAGAAAGTGTCGCACTTACATTCATTTGAAGTGTAGACGAGGAATACATAACACTTCGCAAATCATTTTATATCTTACCATGAAACATAGAAATGAGATGCGATATCGCGTTTTAAGAAGCATTAGAACTCTACAGCTACGATACGCAGACATCTGCAAACGCTATTTCCTTGCAAAGAAGTGTCGCATTTACATTCATTTGAAGTGTAGACGAGGAATACATAACACTTCGCAAATCATATTATATCTTACCATGAAACATAGAAATGAGATGCGATATCGCGTTTTAAGAATCATAAGAACTCTATTGCTACGATACGTAGACATCTGCAAACGCTATTTCCTTGCAAGGAAGTGTCGCATTTACATTCATTTGAAGTGTGGACGAGGAATGCATGACACTTCGCAAATCATATTATGTCTTACCATGAAACATAGAAATGAGATGCGATATCATGTTTTAAGAATCATGAGAACTCTATTGCTACGATACGTAGACATCTGCAAACGCTATTTCCTAGCGAGGAAGTGTCGCATTCACATTCATTTGAAGTGTAGACGAGGAATACATAACACTTCGCTAATCATATTATATCTTACCATGAAATATAGAAATGAGATCCGATATCGCGTTTTAAGAAACATAAGAACTCTATTGCTACGATACGTAGACATCTGCAAACGCTATTTCCTAGCGAGGAAGTGTCGCATTCACATTCATTTGAAGTGTAGACGAGGAATACATAACACTCCGCAAATCATATTATATCTTACCATGGAACATAGAAATGAGATGCGATATCGCGTTTTAAGAATCATAAGAACTCTACTGCTACGATGCGTAGACATCTGCAAGCGCTATTTCCTTGCAAGGAAGTGTCGCATTTACATTCATTTGAATCGTAGACGAGGAATGCATAACACTTCGCAATGAATATTATATCTTATCATGAAACATAGATATGAGATGCAATATCTCGTTTTAAGAAGCAATTGAACTCTATTGCTTCGATACGTAGACATCTGCAAACGCTATTTCCTTGCAAGGAAGTGTCGCACTTACATTCATTTGAAGTGTAGACGAGGAATACATAACAGTTCGCAAATCATATTATATCTTACCATGAAACATAGAAATGAGATGCGACATCGCGTTCTAAGAAGCATTAGAACACTACTGCTACGATAGGTAGACATTTGCAAACCGTATTTCCTTGCAAGGAAGTGTCGCATTTACATTCATTTGAATCGTAGACGAGGAATGCATAACACTTCGCAATGAATATTATTTCTTATCATGAAACATAGATATGAGATGCAATATCTCGTTTTAAGAAGCATTTGAACTCTATTGCTTCGATACGTAGACATCTGCAAACGCTATTTCCTTGCAAGGAAGTGTCGCATTTACATTCATTTGAATCGTAGACGAGGAATACATAACTCTTCGCAAATCATATTATATCTTACCATGAAACATAGAAATGAGATGCGATATCGCGTCTTGAGAATCATAAGAACTCTATTGCTACGATACGTAGACATCTGCAAACGCTATTTCCTTGCAAAGAAGTGTCGCATTTACATTCATTTGAAGTGTAGACGAGGAATACATAACACTTCGCAAATCATATTATATCTTACCATGAAACATAGAAATGAGATGCGATATCGCGTTTTAAGAATCATAAGAACTCTATTGCTACGATACGTAGACATCTGCAAACGCTATTTCCTTGCAAGGAAGTGTCGCATTTACATTCATTTGAAGTGTGGACGAGGAATGCATGACACTTCGCAAATCATATTATGTCTTACCATGAAACATAGAAATGAGATGCGATATCATGTTTTAAGAATCATGAGAACTCTATTGCTACGATACGTAGACATCTGCAAACGCTATTTCCTAGCGAGGAAGTGTCGCATTCACATTCATTTGAAGTGTAGACGAGGAATACATAACACTTCGCAAATCATATTATATCTTACCATGAAATGTAGAAATGAGATCTGATATCGCGCTTTAAGAATCATAAGAACTCTATTGCTACGATACGTAGACATCTGCAAACGCTATTTCCTAGCGAGGAAGTGTCGCATTCACATTCATTTGAAGTGTAGACGAGGAATACATAACACTCCGCAAATCATATTATATCTTACCATGGAACATAGAAATGAGATGCGATATCGCGTTTTAAGAATCATAAGAACTCTACTGCTACGATGCGTAGACATCTGCAAGCGCTATTTCCTTGCAAGGAAGTGTCGCATTTACATTCATTTGAATCGTAGACGAGGAATGCATAACACTTCGCAACGAATATTATATCTTATCATGAAACATAGATATGAGATGCAATATCTCGTTTTAAGAAGCAATTGAACTCTATTGCTTCGATACGTAGACATCTGCAAACGCTATTTCCTTGCAAGGAAGTGTCGCACTTACATTCATTTGAAGTGTAGACGAGGAATACATAACAGTTTGCAAATCATATTATATCTTACCATGAAACATAGAAATGAGATGCGACATCGAGTTCTAAGAAGCATTAGAACACTACTGCTACGACAGGTAGACATTTGCAAACGCTATTTCCTTGCAAGAAAGTATCGCATTTACATTCATTTGAAGTGTAGACGAGGTATACATAACACTTCGCAAATCATATTATACCTTACCATGAAACATAGAAATGAGATGCGATATCGCGTTTTAAGAAGCATTAGAACTCTACTGCTATGATACGCAGACATCTGCAAACCCTATTTCCTAGCGAGAAAGTGTCACATTCACATTGATTTGAAGTGTAGACGAGGAATACATAACACTTCGCAAATCATATTATATCTTACCATGAAACATAGAAATGAGATGCGATATCGCGTTTTAAGAAGCATTAGAACTCTACTGCTACGATACGCAGACATCTGCAAACGCTAATTCCTAGCGAGGAAGTGTCGCATTCACATTCATTTGAAGTGTAGACGAGGAATACATAACACTCCGCAAATCGTATTATATCTTACCATGAAACATAGAAATGAGATGCGATATCGCGTTTTAATAAGCATTAGAACTCTATTGCTACGATACGTAGACATCTGCAAACGCTTTTTCCTTGCAAGGAAGTGTCGCATTTACATTCATTTGAATCGTAGACGAGGAATGCATAACACTTCGCAATGAATATTATTTCTTATCATGAAACATAGATATGAGATGCAATATCTCGTTTTAAGAAGCATTTGAACTCTATTGCTTCGATACGTAGACATCTGCAAACGCTATTTCCTTGCAAGGAAGTGTCGCATTTACATTCATTTGAATCGTAGACGAGGAATACATAACTCTTCGCAAATCATATTATATCTTACCATGAAACATAGAAATGAGATGCGATATCGCGTCTTGAGAATCATAAGAACACTATTGCTACGATACGTAGACATCTGCAAACGCTATTTCCTTGCAAAGAAGTGTCGCATTTACATTCATTGGAAGTGTAGACGAGGAATACATAACACTTCGCAAATCATATTATATCTTACCATGAAACACAGAAATGAGATGCGATATCGCGTTTCAAGAAGCATTAGAACTCTACTGCTACGATACGTAGATATCTGCAAACGCTATTTCCTAGCGAGGAATTGTCGCATTCACATTCATTTGAAGTGTAGACGAGGAATACATAACACTTCGCAAATCATATTATATCTTACCATGAAATATAGAAATGAGATCCGATATCGCGTTTTAAGAATCATAAGAACTCTATTGCTTCGATACGTAGACATCTGCAAACGCTATTCCCTTGCAAGAAAGTGTCGCATTTACATTCATTTGATGTGTAGACGAGGAATACATAACACTTCGCAAATCATATTATATCTTACCATGAAACATAGAAATGAGATGCGATATCGCGTTTTAAGAAGCATTAGAACTCTACTGCTACGATACGCAGACATCTGCAAACGCTATTCCCTAGCGAGGAAGTGTCGCATTCACATTCATTTGAAGTGTAGACGAGGAATACATAACACTCCGCAAATCAAATTATATCTTACCATGAAACATAGAAATGAGATGCGATATCGCGTTTTAAGAAGCATTAGAACTCTATTGCTACGTTACGTAGACATCTGCAAACGCTATTTCCTCGCAAGGAAGTGTAGCATTTACATTCATTTGAAGTGTAGAGTAGGAATACATATCACTCCGCAAATCATATTATATCTTACCATGAAACATAGAAATGTGATGCGATATCGCGTTTTAAGAATCATAAGAAAACTATTGCAACGATACGTAGACATCTGCAAACGCTATTTCCTTGCAAAGAATTGTCGCATTTACATTCACTTGAAGTGTAGACGAGGAATACATAACACTTCGCAAATCATATTATATCTTACCATGAAACATAGAAATGAGATGCGATATCGCGTTTTAAGAAGCATCAGAAATCCATTGCTACAATACGTAGACATCTGCAAACGCTATTTCCTTGCAAGATAGTGCCGCATTTACATTCATTTGAAGTGTAGACGACGGATGCATAACACTTCGCAAATCATATTATATCTTATCATGAAACATAGGTATGAGATGCAATATCTCGTTTTAAGAAGCATTTGAACTCTATTGCTTCGATACGTAGACATCTGCAAACGCTATTCCCTTGCAAGAAAGTGTCGCATTTACATTCAGTTGATGTGTGGACGAGGAATGCATGACACTTCGCAAATCATATTATGTCTTACCATGAAACATAGAAATGAGATGCGATATCATGTTTTAAGAATCATGAGAACTCTATTGCAACGATACGTAGACATCTGCAAACCCTATTTCCTTGCATAGAATTGTCGCATTTACATTCATTTGAAGTGTAGACGAGGAATACATAACACTTCGCAAATCATATTATATCTTACCATGAAACATAGAAATGAGATGCGATATCGCGTTTTAAGAAGCATCAGAAATCCATTGCTACAATACGTAGACATCTGCAAACGCTATTTCCTTGCAGGATAGTGTGGCATTTACATTCATTTGAAGTGTAGACGACGGATACATAACACTTCGCATATCATATTATACCTTACCATGAAACATAGAAATGAGATGCGATATCGCGTTTTAAGAATCATAAGAACTCTATTGCTACGATACGTAGACATCTGCAAACGCTATTTCCTTGCAAGGAAGTGTCGCATTCACATTCATTTGAAGTGTAGACGAGGAATACATAACACTCCGCAAATCATATTATATCTTACCATGAAACATAGAAATGTGATGCGATATCGCGTTTTAAGAATCATAAGAACTCTAATGCTACGATACGTAGACATCTGCAAACGCTATTTCCTTGCAAAGAAGTGTTGCATTTACATTCATTTGAAGTGTAGACGAGGAATACATAACTCTTCGCAAATCATATTATATCTTACCATGAAACATGGAAATGAGATGCGTTATCGCGTTTTAAGAATCGTAAGAACTATATTGCTACGATACGTAGACATCTGCAAACGCTATTTCCTCGCAAGGAAGTGTAGCATTTACATTCATTTGATGTGTAGACGAGGAATACATAGCACTCCGCAAATCATATTATATCTTACCATGAAACATAGAAATGTGATGCGATATCGCGTTTTAAGAAGCATTAGAACTCTATTTCTACGATACGTAGACATCTGCAAACGCTATGTCCTTGCAAGGAAGTATCGCATTTACATTCATTTGAATCGTAGACGAGGAATATATAACACTTCGCAATGAATATTATATCTTATCATGAAACATAGATATGAGATGCAATATCTCGTTTTAAGAAGCATTTGAGCTCTACTGCTTCGATACGTAGACATCTGCAAACGCTATTTCCTTGCAAAAAAGTGTCGCATTTACATTCATTTGATGTGTAGACGAGGAATACATAACACTTCGCAAATCATATTATATCTTACCATGAAACATGGAAATGAGATGCGATATCGCGTTTTAAGAAGCATTAGAACTCTACTGCTACGATACGCAGACATCTGCAAACGCTATTTCCTAGCGAGGAAGTGTCGCATTCACATTCATTTGAAGTGTAGACGAGGAATACATAACTCTCCGCAAATCATATTATATCTTACCATGAAACATAGAAATGAGATGCGATATCGCGTTTTAAGAAGCATTAGAATTCTATGGCTACGATACGTAGACATCTGCAAACGCTATTTCCTTGCAAGGAAGTGTCGCATTTACATTCATTTGAATCGTAGACGAGGAATGCATAACACTTCGCAATGAATATTATATCTTATCATGAAACATAGATACGAGATGCAATATCTCGTTTTAAGAAGCATTTGAACTCTATTGCTTCGATACGTAGACATCTGCAAACGCTATTCCCTTGCAAGAAAGTGTCGCATTTACATTCATTTGATGTGTAGACGAGGAATACATAACACTTCGCAAATCATATTATATCTTACCATGAAACATAGAAATGAGATGCGATATCGCGTTTTAAGAAGCATTAGAACTCTACTGCTACGATACGCAGACATCTGCAAACGCTATTTCCTAGCGAGGAAGTGTCGCATTCACATTCATTTGAAGTGTAGACGAGGAATACATAACACTCCGCAAATCAAATTATATCTTACCATGAAACATAGAAATGAGATGCGATATCGCGTTTTAAGAAGCATTAGAACTCTATTGCTACGATACGTAGACATCTGCAAACGCTATTTCCTTGCAAGGAAGTGTCGCATTTACATTCGTTTGAATCGTAGACGAGGAATACATAACACTTCGCAATGAATATTATATCTTATCATGAAACATAGATATGAGATGCAATATCTCGTTTTAAGAAGCATTTGAGCTCTATTGCTTCGATACGTAGACATCTGCAAACGCTATTTCCTTGCAAGCAAGTGTCGCATTTACATTCATTTGATGTGTAGAGTAGGAATACATATCACTCCGCAAATCATATTATATCTTACCATGAAACATAGAAATGTGATGCGATATCGCGTTTTAAGAATCATAAGAACTCTATTGCAACGATACGTAGACATCTGCAAACGCTATTTCCTTGCAAAGAAGTGTCGCATTTACATTCATTTGAAATGTAGACGAGGAATACATAACACTTCGCAAATCATATTATATCTTACCATGAAACATAGAAATGAGATGCGATATCGCGAATTGAGAAGCATCAGAAATCCATTGCAACGATACGTAGACATCTGCAAACGCTATTTCCTTGCAAAGAATTGTCGCATTTACATTCATTTGAAGTGTAGACGAGGAATACATAACACTTCGCAAATCATATTATATCTTACCATGAAACATAGAAATGAGATGCGATATCGCGTTTTAAGAAGCATAAGAAATCCATTGCTACAATACGTAGACATCTGCAAACGCTATTTCCTTGCAAGATAGTGTCGCATTTACATTCATTTGAAGTGTAGACGACGGATACATAACACTTCGCAAATCATATTATACCTTACCATGAAACATAGAAATGAGATGCGATATCGCGTTTTAAGAATCATAAGAACTCTATTGCTACGATACGTAGACATCTGCAAACGCTATTTCCTTGCAGGGAAGTGTCGCATTTACATTCATTTGATGTGTAGACGAGGAATACATAACACTTCGCAAATCATATTATATCTTACCATGAAACATAGAAATGTGATGCGATATCGCGTTTTAAGAAGCATTAGAACTCTATTGCTACGATACGTAGACATCTGCAAACGCTATTTCCTTGCAAGGAAGTGTCGCATTTACATTCATTTGAATCGTAGACGAGGAATACATAACACTTCGCAATGAATATTATATCTTATCATGAAACATAGATATGAGATGCAATATCTCGTTTTAAGAAGCATTTGAACTCTATTGCTTCGATACGTAGACATCTGCAAACGCTATTCCCTTGCAAGAAAGTGTCGCATTTACATTCATTTGATGTGTAGACGAGGAATACATAACACTTCGCAAATCATATTATATCTTACCATGAAACATAGAAATGAGATGCGATATCGCGTTTTAAGAAGCATTAGAACTCTACTGCTACGATACGCAGACATCTGCAAACGCTATTTCCTAGCGAGGAAGTGTCGCATTCACATTCATTTGAAGTGTAGACGAGGAATACATAACACTCCGCAAATCATATTATATCTTACCATGAAACATAGAAATGAGATGCGATATCGCGTTTTAAGAAGCATTAGAAATCTATTGCTACTATACGTAGACATCTGCAAACGCTATTTCCTTGCAAGCAAGTGTCGCATTTACATTCATTTGAAGTGTAGAGTAGGAATACATATCACTCCGCAAATCATATTATATCTTACCATGAAACATAGAAATGTGATGCGATATCGCGTTTTAAGAATCATAAGAACTCTATTGCAACGATACGTAGACATCTGCAAACGCTATTTCCTTGCAAAGAAGTGTCGCATTTACATTCATTTGAAGTGTAGATGAGGAATACATAACACTTCGCAAATCATATTATATCTTACCATGAAACATAGAAATGAGATGCGATATCGCGATTTGAGAAGCATCAGAAATCCATTGCTACGATACGTAGACATCTGCAAACGCTATTTCCTTGCAAAGAAGTGTCGCATTTACATTCATTTGAAGTGTAGACGAGGAATACATAACACTTCGCAAATCATATTATATCCTACCATGAAACATAGAAATGAGATGCGATATCATGTTTTAAGAATCATAAGAACTCTATTGCAACGATACGTAGACATCTGCAAACGCTATTTCCTTGCAAAGAATTGTCGCATTTACATTCATTTGAAGTGTAGACGAGGAATACATAACACTTCGACAAATCATATTATATCTTACCATGAAACATAGAAATGAGATGCGATATCGCGTTTTAAGAAGCATTAGAACTCTATTGCTACGATACGTAGACATCTGCAAACGCTATTTCCTTGCAAGATAGTGTCGCATTTACATTCATTTGAAGTGTAGACGACGGATACATAACACTTCGCAAATCATATTATACCTTACCATGAAACATAGAAATGAGATGCGATATCGCGTTTTAAGAATCATAAGAACTCTATTGCTACGATACATAGACATCTGCAAACGCTATTTCCTTGTAGGGAAGTGTCGCATTTACATTCATTTGATGTGTAGACGAGGAATACATAACACTTCGCAAATCATATTATATCTTACCATGAAACATAGAAATGAGATGCGATATCGCGTTTCAAGAAGCATTAGAACTCTACTGCTACGATACGTAGACATCTGCAAACGCTATTTCCTAGCGAGGAAGTGTCGCATTCACATTCATTTGAAGTGTAGACGAGGAATACATAACACTCCGCAAATCATATTATATCTTACCATGAAACATAGAAATGTGATGCGATATCGCGTTTTAAGAAGCATTAGAACTCTATTGCTACGATACGTAGACATCTGCAAACGCTATTTCCTTGCAAGGAAGTGTCGCATTTACATTCATTTGAATCGTAGACGAGGAATACATAACACTTCGCAATGAATATTATATCTTATCATGAAACATAGATATGAGATGCAATATCTCGTTTTAAGAAGCATTTGAACTCTATTGCTTCGATACGTAGACATCTGCAAACGCTATTCCCTTGCAAGAAAGTGTCGCATTTACATTCATTTGATGTGTAGACGAGGAATACATAACACTTCGCAAATCATATTATATCTTACCATGAAACATAGAAATGAGATGCGATATCGCGTTTTAAGAAGCATTAGAACTCTACTGCTACGATACGCAGACATCTGCAAACGCTACTTCCTAGCGAGGAAGTGTCGCATTCACATTCATTTGAAGTGTAGACGAGGAATACATAACACTCCGCAAATCATATTATATCTTACCATGAAACATAGAAATGAGATGCGATATCGCGTTTTAAGAAGCATTAGAAATCTATTGCTACTATACGTAGACATCTGCAAACGCTATTTCCTTGCAAGCAAGTGTCGCATTTACATTCATTTGAAGTGTAGATTAGGAATACATATCACTCCGCAAATCATATTATATCTTACCATGAAACATAGAAATGTGATGCGATATCGCGTTTTAAGAATCATAAGAACTCTATTGCAACGATACGTAGACATCTGCAAACGCTATTTCCTTGCAAAGAAGTGTCGCATTTACATTCATTTGAAGTGTAGACGAGGAATACATAACACTTCGCAAATCATATTATATCTTACCATGAAACATAGAAATGAGATGCGATATCGCGATTTGAGAAGCATCAGAAATCCATTGCTACGATACGTAGACATCTGCAAACGCTATTTCCTTGCAAAGAAGTGTCGCATTTACATTCATTTGAAGTGTAGACGAGGAATACATAACACTTCGCAAATCATATTATATCCTACCATGAAACATAGAAATGAGATGCGATATCATGTTTTAAGAATCATAAGAACTCTATTGCAACGATACGTAGACATCTGCAAACACTATTTCCTTGCAAAGAATTGTCGCATTTACATTCATTTGAAGTGTAGACGAGGAATACATAACACTTCGACAAATCATATTATATCTTACCATGAAACATAGAAATGAGATGCGATATCGCGTTTTAAGAAGCATTAGAACTCTATTGCTACGATACGTAGACATCTGCAAACGCTATTTCCTTGCAAGGAAGTGTCGCATTTACATTCATTTGAATCGTAGACGAGGAATACATAACACTTCGCAATGAATATTATATCTTATCATGAAACATAGGTATGAGATGCAATATCTCGTTTTAAGAAGCATTTGAGCTCTATTGCTTCGATACGTAGACATCTGCAAACGCTATTTCCTTGCAAGAAAGTGTCGCATTTACATTCATTTGATGTGTAGACGAGGAATACATAACACTTCGCAAATCATATTATATCTTACCATGAAACATGGAAATGAGATGCGATATCGCGTTTTAAGAAGCATTAGAACTCTACTGCTACGATACGCAGACATCTGCAAACGCTATTTCCTAGCGAGGAAGTGTCGCATTTACATTCATTTGAAGTGTAGACGAGGAATACATAACACTCCGCAAATCATATTATATCTTACCATGAAACATAGAAATGAGATGCGATATCGCGTTTTAAGAAGCATTAGAAATCTATTGCTACTATACGTAGACATCTGCAAACGCTATTTCCTTGCAAGCAAGTGTCGCATTTACATTCATTTGAAGTGTAGATTAGGAATACATATCACTCCGCAAATCATATTATATCTTACCATGAAACATAGAAATGAGATGCGATATCGCGTTTTAAGAAGCATTTGAGCTCTATTGCTTCGATACGTAGACATCTGCAAACGCTATTTCCTTGCAAGAAAGTGTCGCATTTACATTCATTTGATGTGTAGACGAGGAATACATAACACTTCGCAAATCATATTATATCTTACCATGAAACATGGAAATGAGATGCGATATCGCGTTTTAAGAAGCATTAGAACTCCACTGCTACGATACGCAGACATCTGCAAACGCTATTTCCTAGCGAGGAAGTGTCGCATTTACATCCATTTGAAGTGTAGACGAGGAATACATAACACTTCGCAAATCATATCATATCTTACCATGAAACATAGAAATGAGATGCGATATCATGTTTTAAGAATCATAAGAACTCTATTGCAACGATACGTAGACATCTGCAAACGCTATTTCCTTGCAAAGAATTGTCGCATTTACATTCATTTGAAGTGTAGACGAGGAATACATAACACTTCGACAAATCATATTATATCTTACCATGAAACATAGAAATGAGATGCGATATCGCGTTGTAAGAAGCATTAGAACTCTATTGCTACGATACGTAGACATCTGCAAACGCTATTTCCTTGCAAGGAAGTGTCGCATTTACATTCGTTTGAATCGTAGACGAGGAATACACAACACTTCGCAATGAATATTATATCTTATCATGAAACATAGATATGAGATGCAATATCTCGTTTTAAGAAGCATTTGAGCTCTATTGCTTCGATACGTAGACATCTGCAAACGCTATTTCCTTGCAAAAAAGTGTCGCACTTACATTCATTTGAAGTGTAGACGAGGAATACATAACACTTCGCAAATCATATTATATCTTACCATGAAACATAGAAATGAGATGCGATATCGCGTTTTAAGAATCATAAGAACTCTATTGCAACGATACGTAGACATCTGCAAACGCTATTTCCTTGCAAAGAATTGTCGCATTTACATTCATTTGATGTGTAGACGAGGAATACATAACACTTCGCAAATCATATTATATCTTACTATGAAACATAGAAATGAAATGCGATATCGCGTTTCAAGAAGCATTAGAACTCTACTGCTACGATACGTAGACATCTGCAAACGCTATTTCCTAGCGAGGAAGTGTCGCATTCACATTCATTTGAAGTGTAGACGAGGAATACATAACACTCCGCAAATCATATTATATCTTACCATGAAACATAGAAATGTGATGCGATATCGCGTTTTAAGAAGCATTAGAACTCTATTGCTACGATACGTAGACATCTGCAAACGCTATTTCCTTGCAAGGAAGTGTCGCATTTACATTCATTTGAATCGTAGACGAGGAATACATAACACTTCGCAATGAATATTATATCTTATCATGAAACATAGATATGAGATGCAATATCTCGTTTTAAGAAGCATTTGAACTCTATTGCTTCGATACGTAGACATCTGCAAACGCTATTCCCTTGCAAGAAAGTGTCGCATTTACATTCATTTGATGTGTAGACGAGGAATACATAACACTTCGCAAATCATATTATATCTTACCATGAAACATAGAAATGAGATGCGATATCGCGTTTTAAGAAGCATTAGAACTCTACTGCTACGATACGCAGACATCTGCAAACGCTATTTCCTAGCGAGGAAGTGTCGCATTCACATTCATTTGAAGTGTAGACGAGGAATACATAACACTCCGCAAATCATATTATATCTTACCATGAAACATAGAAATGAGATGCGATATCGCGTTTTAAGAAGCATTAGAAATCTATTGCTACTATACGTAGACATCTGCAAACGCTATTTCCTTGCAAGCAAGTGTCGCATTTACATTCATTTGAAGTGTAGAGTAGGAATACATATCACTCCGCAAATCATATTATATCTTACCATGAAACATAGAAATGTGATGCGATATCGCGTTTTAAGAATCATAAGAACTCTATTGCAACGATACGTAGACATCTGCAAACGCTATTTCCTTGCAAAGAAGTGTCGCATTCACATTCATTTGAAGTGTAGACGAGGAATACATAACACTCCGCAAATCAAATTATATCTTACCATGAAACATAGAAATGAGATGCGATATCGCGTTTTAAGAAGCATTAGAACTCTATTGCTACGTTACGTAGACATCTGCAAACGCTATTTCCTTGCAAGGAAGTGTCGCATTTACATTCATTTGAAGTGTAGACGAGGAATACATAACACTTCGCAAATCATATTATATCTTACCATGAAACATAGAAATGAGATGCGATATCGCGTTTTAAGAAGCATCAGAAATCCATTGCTACAATACGTAGACATCTGCAAACGCTATTTCCTTGCAAGATAGTGTCGCATTTACATTCATTTGAAGTGTAGACGACGGATACATAACACTTCGCCAATCATATTATACCTTACCATGAAACATAGAAATGAGATGCGATATCGCGTTTTAAGAATCATAAGAACTCTATTGCTACGATACGTAGACATCTGCAAACGCTATTTCCTTGCAAGGAAGTGTCGCATTTACATTCATTTGATGTGTCGACGAGGAATACATAGCACTTCGCAAATCATATTATATCTTACCATGAAACATAGAAATGAGATGCGATATCGCGTTTCAAGAAGCATTAGAACTCTACTGCTACGATACGTAGACATCTGCAAACGCTATTTCCTAGCGAGGAAGTGTCGCATTCACATTCATTTGAAGTGTAGACGAGGAATACATAACACTCCGCAAATCATATTATATCTTACCATGAAACATAGAAATGTGATGCGATATCGCGTTTTAAGAAGCATTAGAACTCTATTGCTACGATACGTAGATATCTGCAAACGCTATTTCCTTGCAAGGAAGTGTCGCATTTACATTCGTTTGAATCGTAGACGAGGAATACATAACACTTCGCAATGAATATTATATCTTATCATGAAACATAGATATGAGATGCAATATCTCGTTTTAAGAAGCATTTGAACTCTATTGCTTCGGTACGTAGACATCTGCAAACGCTATTCCCTTGCAAGAAAGTGTCGCATTTACATTCATTTGATGTGTAGGCGAGGAATACATAACACTTCGCAAATCATATTATATCTTACCATGAAACATGGAAATGAGATGCGATATCGCGTTTTAAGAAGCATTAGAACTCTATTGCTACGATACGCAGACATCTGCAAACGCTATTTCCTAGCGACGAAGTGTCGCATTCACATTCATTTGAAGTGTAGACGAGGAATACATAACACTTCGCAATGAATATTATATCTTATCATGAAACATTGATATGAGATGCAATATCTCGTTTTAAGAAGCATTTGAACTCTATTGCTTCGATACGTAGACATCTGCAAACGCTATTTCCTTGCAAGAAAGTGTCGCATTTACATTCATTTGATGTGTAGACGAGGAATACATAACACTTCGCAAATCATATTATATCTTACCGTGAAACATAGAAATGAGATGCGATATCGCGTTTTAAGAAGCATTAGAACTCTATTGCTACGATACGTAGACATCTGCAAACGCTATTTCCTTGCAAGGAAGTGTCGCATATACATTCATTTGAATCGTAGACGAGGAATGCATAACACTTCGCAATGAATATTATATCTTATCATGAAACATAGATATGAGATGCAATATCTCGTTTTAAGAAACATTTGAACTCTATTGCTTCGATACGTAGATATCTGCAAACTCTATTTCCTTGCAAAGAAGTGTCGCATTTACATTCATTTGAAGTGTAGACGAGGAATTCATAACTCTTCGCAAATCATATTATACCTTACCATGAAACATAGAAATGAGATGCGATATCGCGTTTTAAGAAGCATTAGAACTCTACTGCTACGATACGCAGACATCTGCAAACGCTATTTCCTAGCGAGGAAGTGTCGCATTTACATCCATTTGAAGTGTAGACGAGGAATACATAACACTTCGCAAATCATATCATATCTTACCATGAAACATAGAAATGAGATGCGATATCATGTTTTAAGAATCATAAGAACTCTATTGCAACGATACGTAGACATCTGCAAACGCTATTTCCTTGCAAAGAATTGTCGCATTTACATTCATTTGAAGTGTAGACGAGGAATACATAACACTTCGACAAATCATATTATATCTTACCATGAAACATAGAAATGAGATGCGATATCGCGTTTTAAGAAGCATTAGAACTCTACTGCTACGATACGCAGACATCTGCAAACGCTATTTCCTAGCGAGGAAGTGTCGCATTCACATTCATTTGAAGTGTAGACGAGGAATACATAACACTCCGCAATTCAAATTATATCTTACCATGAAACATAGATATGAGATGCAATATCTCGTTTTAAGAAACATTTGAACTCTATTGCTTCGATACGTAGACATCTGCAAACGCTATTTCCTTGCAAGGAAGTGTCGCATTTACATTCGTTTGAATCGTAGACGAGAAATACATAACACTTCGCAATGAATATTATATCTTATCATGAAACATAGATATGAGATGCAATATCTCGTTTTAAGAAGCATTTGAGCTCTATTGCTTCGATACGTAGACATCTGCAAACGCTATTTCTTTGCAAGCAAGTGTCGCATTTACATTCATTTGATGTGTAGAGTAGGAATACATATCACTCCGCAAATCATATTATATCTTACCATGAAACATAGAAATGTGATGCGATATCGCGTTTTAAGAATCATAAGAACTCTATTGCAACGATACGTAGACATCTGCAAACGCTATTTCCTTGCAAAGAAGTGTCGCATTTACATTCATTTGAAATGTAGACGAGGAATACGTAACACTTCGCAAATCATATTATATCTTACCATGAAACATAGAAATGAGATGCGATATCGCGAATTGAGAAGCATCAGAAATCCATTGCAACGATACGTAGACATCTGCAAACGCTATTTCCTTGCAAAGAATTGTCGCATTTACATTCATTTGAAGTGTAGACGAGGAATACATAACACTTCGCAAATCATATTATATCTTACCATGAAACATAGAAATGAGATGCGATATCGCGTTTTAAGAAGCATAAGAAATCCATTGCTACAATACGTAGACATCTGCAAACGCTATTTCCTTGCAAGATAGTGTCGCATTTACATTCATTTGAAGTGTAGACGACGGATACATAACACTTCGCAAATCATATTATACCTTACCATGAAACATAGAAATGAGATGCGATATCGCGTTTTAAGAATCATAAGAACTCTATTGCTACGATACGTAGACATCTGCAAACGCTATTTCCTTGCAGGGAAGTGTCGCATTTACATTCATTTGATGTGTAGACGAGGAATACATAACACTTCGCAAATCATATTATATCTTACCATGAAACATAGAAATGTGATGCGATATCGCGTTTTAAGAAGCATTAGAACTCTATTGCTACGATACGTAGACATCTGCAAACGCTATTTCCTTGCAAGGAAGTGTCGCATTTACATTCATTTGAATCGTAGACGAGGAATACATAACACTTCGCAATGAATATTATATCTTATCATGAAACATAGATATGAGATGCAATATCTCGTTTTAAGAAGCATTTGAACTCTATTGCTTCGATACGTAGACATCTGCAAACGCTATTCCCTTGCAAGAAAGTGTCGCATTTACATTCATTTGATGTGTAGACGAGGAATACATAACACTTCGCAAATCATATTATATCTTACCATGAAACATAGAAATGAGATGCGATATCGCGTTTTAAGAAGCATTAGAACTCTACTGCTACGATACGCAGACATCTGCAAACGCTATTTCCTAGCGAGGAAGTGTCGCATTCACATTCATTTGAAGTGTAGACGAGGAATACATAACACTCCGCAAATCATATTATATCTTACCATGAAACATAGAAATGAGATGCGATATCGCGTTTTAAGAAGCATTAGAAATCTATTGCTACTATACGTAGACATCTGCAAACGCTATTTCCTTGCAAGCAAGTGTCGCATTTACATTCATTTGAAGTGTAGAGTAGGAATACATATCACTCCGCAAATCATATTATATCTTACCATGAAACATAGAAATGTGATGCGATATCGCGTTTTAAGAATCATAAGAACTCTATTGCAACGATACGTAGACATCTGCAAACGCTATTTCCTTGCAAAGAAGTGTCGCATTTACATTCATTTGAAGTGTAGATGAGGAATACATAACACTTCGCAAATCATATTATATCTTACCATGAAACATAGAAATGAGATGCGATATCGCGATTTGAGAAGCATCAGAAATCCATTGCTACGATACGTAGACATCTGCAAACGCTATTTCCTTGCAAAGAAGTGTCGCATTTACATTCATTTGAAGTGTAGACGAGGAATACATAACACTTCGCAAATCATATTATATCCTACCATGAAACATAGAAATGAGATGCGATATCATGTTTTAAGAATCATAAGAACTCTATTGCAACGATACGTAGACATCTGCAAACGCTATTTCCTTGCAAAGAATTGTCGCATTTACATTCATTTGAAGTGTAGACGAGGAATACATAACACTTCGACAAATCATATTATATCTTACCATGAAACATAGAAATGAGATGCGATATCGCGTTTTAAGAAGCATTAGAACTCTATTGCTACGATACGTAGACATCTGCAAACGCTATTTCCTTGCAAGATAGTGTCGCATTTACATTCATTTGAAGTGTAGACGACGGATACATAACACTTCGCAAATCATATTATACCTTACCATGAAACATAGAAATGAGATGCGATATCGCGTTTTAAGAATCATAAGAACTCTATTGCTACGATACGTAGACATCTGCAAACGCTATTTCCTTGTAGGGAAGTGTCGCATTTACATTCATTTGATGTGTAGACGAGGAATACATAACACTTCGCAAATCATATTATATCTTACCATGAAACATAGAAATGAGATGCGATATCGCGTTTCAAGAAGCATTAGAACTCTACTGCTACGATACGTAGACATCTGCAAACGCTATTTCCTAGCGAGGAAGTGTCGCATTCACATTCATTTGAAGTGTAGACGAGGAATACATAACACTCCGCAAATCATATTATATCTTACCATGAAACATAGAAATGTGATGCGATATCGCGTTTTAAGAAGCATTAGAACTCTATTGCTACGATACGTAGACATCTGCAAACGCTATTTCCTTGCAAGGAAGTGTCGCATTTACATTCATTTGAATCGTAGACGAGGAATACATAACACTTCGCAATGAATATTATATCTTATCATGAAACATAGATATGAGATGCAATATCTCGTTTTAAGAAGCATTTGAACTCTATTGCTTCGATACGTAGACATCTGCAAACGCTATTCCCTTGCAAGAAAGTGTCGCATTTACATTCATTTGATGTGTAGACGAGGAATACATAACACTTCGCAAATCATATTATATCTTACCATGAAACATAGAAATGAGATGCGATATCGCGTTTTAAGAAGCATTAGAACTCTACTGCTACGATACGCAGACATCTGCAAACGCTACTTCCTAGCGAGGAAGTGTCGCATTCACATTCATTTGAAGTGTAGACGAGGAATACATAACACTCCGCAAATCATATTATATCTTACCATGAAACATAGAAATGAGATGCGATATCGCGTTTTAAGAAGCATTAGAAATCTATTGCTACTATACGTAGACATCTGCAAACGCTATTTCCTTGCAAGCAAGTGTCGCATTTACATTCATTTGAAGTGTAGATTAGGAATACATATCACTCCGCAAATCATATTATATCTTACCATGAAACATAGAAATGTGATGCGATATCGCGTTTTAAGAATCATAAGAACTCTATTGCAACGATACGTAGACATCTGCAAACGCTATTTCCTTGCAAAGAAGTGTCGCATTTATATTCATTTGATGTGTAGGCGAGGAATACATAACACTTCGCAAATCATATTATATCTTACCATGAAACATGGAAATGAGATGCGATATCGCGTTTTAAGAAGCATTAGAACTCTACTGCTACGATACGCAGACATCTGCAAACGCTATTTCCTTGCAAGGAAGTGTCGCATTTACATTCATTTGATGTGTCGACGAGGAATACATAACACTTCGCAAATCATATTATATCTTACCATGAAACATAGAAATGAGATGCGATATCGCGTTTCAAGAAGCATTAGAACTCTACTGCTACGATACGTAGACATCTGCAAACGCTATTTCCTAGCGAGGAAGTGTCGCATTCACATTCATTTGAAGTGTAGACGAGGAATACATAACACTCCGCAAATCATATTATATCTTACCATGAAACATAGAAATGTGATGCGATATCGCGTTTTAAGAAGCATTAGAACTCTATTGCTACGATACGTAGATATCTGCAAACGCTATTTCCTTGCAAGGAAGTGTCGCATTTACATTCGTTTGAATCGTAGACGAGGAATACATAACACTTCGCAATGAATATTATATCTTATCATGAAACATAGATATGAGATGCAATATCTCGTTTTAAGAAGCATTTGAACTCTATTGCTTCGGTACGTAGACATCTGCAAACGCTATTCCCTTGCAAGAAAGTGTCGCATTTACATTCATTTGATGTGTAGGCGAGGAATACATAACACTTCGCAAATCATATTATATCTTACCATGAAACATGGAAATGAGATGCGATATCGCGTTTTAAGAAGCATTAGAACTCTACTGCTACGATACGCAGACATCTGCAAACGCTATTTCCTAGCGACGAAGTGTCGCATTCACATTCATTTGAAGTGTAGACGAGGAATACATAACACTTCGCAATGAATATTATATCTTATCATGAAACATAGATATGAGATGCAATATCTCGTTTTAAGAAGCATTTGAACTCTATTGCTTCGATACGTAGACATCTGCAAACGCTATTTCCTTGCAAGAAAGTGTCGCATTTACATTCATTTGATGTGTAGACGAGGAATACATAACACTTCGCAAATCATATTATATCTTACCGTGAAACATAGAAATGAGATGCGATATCGCGTTTTAAGAAGCATTAGAACTCTATTGCTACGATACGTAGACATCTGCAAACGCTATTTCCTTGCAAGGAAGTGTCGCATATACATTCATTTGAATCGTAGACGAGGAATGCATAACACTTCGCAATGAATATTATATCTTATCATGAAACATAGATATGAGATGCAATATCTCGTTTTAAGAAACATTTGAACTCTATTGCTTCGATACGTAGATATCTGCAAACTCTATTTCCTTGCAAAGAAGTGTCGCATTTACATTCATTTGAAGTGTAGACGAGGAATTCATAACTCTTCGCAAATCATATTATACCTTACCATGAAACATAGAAATGAGATGCGATATCGCGTTTTAAGAAGCATTAGAACTCTACTGCTACGATACGCAGACATCTGCAAACGCTATTTCCTAGCGAGGAAGTGTCGCATTTACATCCATTTGAAGTGTAGACGAGGAATACATAACACTTCGCAAATCATATCATATCTTACCATGAAACATAGAAATGAGATGCGATATCATGTTTTAAGAATCATAAGAACTCTATTGCAACGATACGTAGACATCTGCAAACGCTATTTCCTTGCAAAGAATTGTCGCATTTACATTCATTTGAAGTGTAGACGAGGAATACATAACACTTCGACAAATCATATTATATCTTACCATGAAACATAGAAATGAGATGCGATATCGCGTTTTAAGAAGCATTAGAACTCTACTGCTACGATACGCAGACATCTGCAAACGCTATTTCCTAGCGAGGAAGTGTCGCATTCACATTCATTTGAAGTGTAGACGAGGAATACATAACACTCCGCAATTCAAATTATATCTTACCATGAAACATAGATATGAGATGCAATATCTCGTTTTAAGAAACATTTGAACTCTATTGCTTCGATACGTAGACATCTGCAAACGCTATTTCCTTGCAAGGAAGTGTCGCATTTACATTCGTTTGAATCGTAGACGAGGAATACATAACACTTCGCAATGAATATTATATCTTATCATGAAACATAGATATGAGATGCAATATCTCGTTTTAAGAAGCATTTGAGCTCTATTGCTTCGATACGTAGACATCTGCAAACGCTATTTCTTTGCAAGCAAGTGTCGCATTTACATTCATTTGATGTGTAGAGTAGGAATACATATCACTCCGCAAATCATATTATATCTTACCATGAAACATAGAAATGTGATGCGATATCGCGTTTTAAGAATCATAAGAACTCTATTGCAACGATACGTAGACATCTGCAAACGCTATTTCCTTGCAAAGAAGTGTCGCATTTACATTCATTTGAAATGTAGACGAGGAATACATAACACTTCGCAAATCATATTATATCTTACCATGAAACATAGAAATGAGATGCGATATCGCGAATTGAGAAGCATCAGAAATCCATTGCAACGATACGTAGACATCTGCAAACGCTATTTCCTTGCAAAGAATTGTCGCATTTACATTCATTTGAAGTGTAGACGAGGAATACATAACACTTCGCAAATCATATTATATCTTACCATG
The DNA here is from genome assembly GCF_050948175.1 of Xylocopa sonorina. NCBI lineage: Eukaryota > Metazoa > Arthropoda > Insecta > Hymenoptera > Apidae > Xylocopa > Xylocopa sonorina. Next base: position 624,745 of record NW_027490296.1, read on the forward strand.
AAACATAGAAATGAGATGCGATATCGCGTTTTAAGAAGCATAAGAAATCCATTGCTACAATACGTAGACATCTGCAAACGCTATTTCCTTGCAAGATAGTGTCGCATTTACATTCATTTGAAGTGTAGACGACGGATACATAACACTTCGCAAATCATATTATACCTTACCATGAAACATAGAAATGAGATGCGATATCGCGTTTTAAGAATCATAAGAACTCTATTGCTACGATACGTAGACATCTGCAAACGCTATTTCCTTGCAGGGAAGTGTCGCATTTACATTCATTTGATGTGTAGACGAGGAATACATAACACTTCGCAAATCATATTATATCTTACCATGAAACATAGAAATGTGATGCGATATCGCGTTTTAAGAAGCATTAGAACTCTATTGCTACGATACGTAGACATCTGCAAACGCTATTTCCTTGCAAGGAAGTGTCGCATTTACATTCATTTGAATCGTAGACGAGGAATACATAACACTTCGCAATGAATATTATATCTTATCATGAAACATAGATATGAGATGCAATATCTCGTTTTAAGAAGCATTTGAACTCTATTGCTTCGATACGTAGACATCTGCAAACGCTATTCCCTTGCAAGAAAGTGTCGCATTTACATTCATTTGATGTGTAGACGAGGAATACATAACACTTCGCAAATCATATTATATCTTACCATGAAACATAGAAATGAGATGCGATATCGCGTTTTAAGAAGCATTAGAACTCTACTGCTACGATACGCAGACATCTGCAAACGCTATTTCCTAGCGAGGAAGTGTCGCATTCACATTCATTTGAAGTGTAGACGAGGAATACATAACACTCCGCAAATCATATTATATCTTACCATGAAACATAGAAATGAGGTGCGATATCGCGTTTTAAGAAGCATTAGAAATCTATTGCTACTATACGTAGACATCTGCAAACGCTATTTCCTTGCAAGCAAGTGTCGCATTTACATTCATTTGAAGTGTAGAGTAGGAATACATATCACTCCGCAAATCATATTATATCTTACCATGAAACATAGAAATGTGATGCGATATCGCGTTTTAAGAATCATAAGAACTCTATTGCAACGATACGTAGACATCTGCAAACGCTATTTCCTTGCAAAGAAGTGTCGCATTTACATTCATTTGAAGTGTAGATGAGGAATACATAACACTTCGCAAATCATATTATATCTTACCATGAAACATAGAAATGAGATGCGATATCGCGATTTGAGAAGCATCAGAAATCCATTGCTACGATACGTAGACATCTGCAAACGCTATTTCCTTGCAAAGAAGTGTCGCATTTACATTCATTTGAAGTGTAGACGAGGAATACATAACACTTCGCAAATCATATTATATCCTACCATGAAACATAGAAATGAGATGCGATATCATGTTTTAAGAATCATAAGAACTCTATTGCAACGATACGTAGACATCTGCAAACGCTATTTCCTTGCAAAGAATTGTCGCATTTACATTCATTTGAAGTGTAGACGAGGAATACATAACACTTCGACAAATCATATTATATCTTACCATGAAACATAGAAATGAGATGCGATATCGCGTTTTAAGAAGCATTAGAACTCTATTGCTACGATACGTAGACATCTGCAAACGCTATTTCCTTGCAAGATAGTGTCGCATTTACATTCATTTGAAGTGTAGACGACGGATACATAACACTTCGCAAATCATATTATACCTTACCATGAAACATAGAAATGAGATGCGATATCGCGTTTTAAGAATCATAAGAACTCTATTGCTACGATACGTAGACATCTGCAAACGCTATTTCCTTGTAGGGAAGTGTCGCATTTACATTCATTTGATGTGTAGACGAGGAATACATAACACTTCGCAAATCATATTATATCTTACCATGAAACATAGAAATGAGATGCGATATCGCGTTTCAAGAAGCATTAGAACTCTACTGCTACGATACGTAGACATCTGCAAACGCTATTTCCTAGCGAGGAAGTGTCGCATTCACATTCATTTGAAGTGTAGACGAGGAATACATAACACTCCGCAAATCATATTATATCTTACCATGAAACATAGAAATGTGATGCGATATCGCGTTTTAAGAAGCATTAGAACTCTATTGCTACGATACGTAGACATCTGCAAACGCTATTTCCTTGCAAGGAAGTGTCGCATTTACATTCATTTGAATCGTAGACGAGGAATACATAACACTTCGCAATGAATATTATATCTTATCATGAAACATAGATATGAGATGCAATATCTCGTTTTAAGAAGCATTTGAACTCTATTGCTTCGATACGTAGACATCTGCAAACGCTATTCCCTTGCAAGAAAGTGTCGCATTTACATTCATTTGATGTGTAGACGAGGAATACATAACACTTCGCAAATCATATTATATCTTACCATGAAACATAGAAATGAGATGCGATATCGCGTTTTAAGAAGCATTAGAACTCTACTGCTACGATACGCAGACATCTGCAAACGCTACTTCCTAGCGAGGAAGTGTCGCATTCACATTCATTTGAAGTGTAGACGAGGAATACATAACACTCCGCAAATCATATTATATCTTACCATGAAACATAGAAATGAGATGCGATATCGCGTTTTAAGAAGCATTAGAAATCTATTGCTACTATACGTAGACATCTGCAAACGCTATTTCCTTGCAAGCAAGTGTCGCATTTACATTCATTTGAAGTGTAGATTAGGAATACATATCACTCCGCAAATCATATTATATCTTACCATGAAACATAGAAATGTGATGCGATATCGCGTTTTAAGAATCATAAGAACTCTATTGCAACGATACGTAGACATCTGCAAACGCTATTTCCTTGCAAAGAAGTGTCGCATTTACATTCATTTGAAGTGTAGACGAGGAATACATAACACTTCGCAAATCATATTATATCTTACCATGAAACATAGAAATGAGATGCGATATCGCGATTTGAGAAGCATCAGAAATCCATTGCTACGATACGTAGACATCTGCAAACGCTATTTCCTTGCAAAGAAGTGTCGCATTTACATTCATTTGAAGTGTAGACGAGGAATACATAACACTTCGCAAATCATATTATATCCTACCATGAAACATAGAAATGAGATGCGATATCATGTTTTAAGAATCATAAGAACTCTATTGCAACGATACGTAGACATCTGCAAACACTATTTCCTTGCAAAGAATTGTCGCATTTACATTCATTTGAAGTGTAGACGAGGAATACATAACACTTCGACAAATCATATTATATCTTACCATGAAACATAGAAATGAGATGCGATATCGCGTTTTAAGAAGCATTAGAACTCTATTGCTACGATACGTAGACATCTGCAAACGCTATTTCCTTGCAAGGAAGTGTCGCATTTACATTCATTTGAATCGTAGACGAGGAATACATAACACTTCGCAATGAATATTATATCTTATCATGAAACATAGGTATGAGATTCAATATCTCGTTTTAAGAAGCATTTGAGCTCTATTGCTTCGATACGTAGACATCTGCAAACGCTATTTCCTTGCAAGAAAGTGTCGCATTTACATTCATTTGATGTGTAGACGAGGAATACATAACACTTCGCAAATCATATTATATCTTACCATGAAACATGGAAATGAGATGCGATATCGCGTTTTAAGAAGCATTAGAACTCTACTGCTACGATACGCAGACATCTGCAAACGCTATTTCCTAGCGAGGAAGTGTCGCATTTACATTCATTTGAAGTGTAGACGAGGAATACATAACACTCCGCAAATCATATTATATCTTACCATGAAACATAGAAATGAGATGCGATATCGCGTTTTAAGAAGCATTAGAAATCTATTGCTACTATACGTAGACATCTGCAAACGCTATTTCCTTGCAAGCAAGTGTCGCATTTACATTCATTTGAAGTGTAGATTAGGAATACATATCACTCCGCAAATCATATTATATCTTACCATGAAACATAGAAATGAGATGCGATATCGCGTTTTAAGAATCATAAGAACTCTATTGCAACGATACGTAGACATCTGCAAACGCTATTTCCTTGCAAAGAAGTGTCGCATTTACATTCATTTGAAGTGTAGACGAGGAATACATAACACTTCGCAAATCATATTATATCTTACCATGAAACATAGAAATGAGATGCGATATCGCGATTTGAGAAGCATCAGAAATCCATTGCTACGATACGTAGACATCTGCAAACGCTATTTCCTTGCAAAGAAGTGTCGCATTTACATTCATTTGAAGTGTAGACGAGGAATACATAACACTTCGCAAATCATATTATATCCTACCATGAAACATAGAAATGAGATGCGATATCATGTTTTAAGAATCATAAGAACTCTATTGCAACGATACGTAGACATCTGCAAACACTATTTCCTTGCAAAGAATTGTCGCATTTACATTCATTTGAAGTGTAGACGAGGAATACATAACACTTCGACAAATCATATTATATCTTACCATGAAACATAGAAATGAGATGCGATATCGCGTTTTAAGAAGCATTAGAACTCTATTGCTACGATACGTAGACATCTGCAAACGCTATTTCCTTGCAAGGAAGTGTCGCATTTACATTCATTTGAATCGTAGACGAGGAATACATAACACTTCGCAATGAATATTATATCTTATCATGAAACATAGGTATGAGATGCAATATCTCGTTTTAAGAAGCATTTGAGCTCTATTGCTTCGATACGTAGACATCTGCAAACGCTATTTCCTTGCAAGAAAGTGTCGCATTTACATTCATTTGATGTGTAGACGAGGAATACATAACACTTCGCAAATCATATTATATCTTACCATGAAACATGGAAATGAGATGCGATATCGCGTTTTAAGAAGCATTAGAACTCTACTGCTACGATACGCAGACATCTGCAAACGCTATTTCCTAGCGAGGAAGTGTCGCATTTACATTCATTTGAAGTGTAGACGAGGAATACATAACACTCCGCAAATCATATTATATCTTACCATGAAACATAGAAATGAGATGCGATATCGCGTTTTAAGAAGCATTAGAAATCTATTGCTACTATACGTAGACATCTGCAAACGCTATTTCCTTGCAAGCAAGTGTCGCATTTACATTCATTTGAAGTGTAGATTAGGAATACATATCACTCCGCAAATCATATTATATCTTACCATGAAACATAGAAATGAGATGCGATATCGCGTTTTAAGAAGCATTTGAGCTCTATTGCTTCGATACGTAGACATCTGCAAACGCTATTTCCTTGCAAGAAAGTGTCGCATTTACATTCATTTGATGTGTAGACGAGGAATACATAACACTTCGCAAATCATATTATATCTTACCATGAAACATGGAAATGAGATGCGATATCGCGTTTTAAGAAGCATTAGAACTCCACTGCTACGATACGCAGACATCTGCAAACGCTATTTCCTAGCGAGGAAGTGTCGCATTTACATCCATTTGAAGTGTAGACGAGGAATACATAACACTTCGCAAATCATATCATATCTTACCATGAAACATAGAAATGAGATGCGATATCATGTTTTAAGAATCATAAGAACTCTATTGCAACGATACGTAGACATCTGCAAACGCTATTTCCTTGCAAAGAATTGTCGCATTTACATTCATTTGAAGTGTAGACGAGGAATACATAACACTTCGACAAATCATATTATATCTTACCATGAAACATAGAAATGAGATGCGATATCGCGTTGTAAGAAGCATTAGAACTCTATTGCTACGATACGTAGACATCTGCAAACGCTATTTCCTTGCAAGGAAGTGTCGCATTTACATTCATTTGAATCGTAGACGAGGAATACACAACACTTCGCAATGAATATTATATCTTATCATGAAACATAGATATGAGATGCAATATCTCGTTTTAAGAAGCATTTGAGCTCTATTGCTTCGATACGTAGACATCTGCAAACGCTATTTCCTTGCAAAAAAGAGTCGCACTTACATTCATTTGAAGTGTAGACGAGGAATACATAACACTTCGCAAATCATATTATATCTTACCATGAAACATAGAAATGAGATGCGATATCGCGTTTTAAGAATCATAAGAACTCTATTGCAACGATACGTAGACATCTGCAAACGCTATTTCCTTGCAAAGAATTGTCGCATTTACATTCATTTGATGTGTAGACGAGGAATACATAACACTTCGCAAATCATATTATATCTTACTATGAAACATAGAAATGAAATGCGATATCGCGTTTCAAGAAGCATTAGAA